>NC_029776.3:42489685-42517268 GCF_000817695.3 Arachis duranensis | reverse complement strand
CCATGCAATGCTCATTACTCTCTGGGGTTTCCAGAGATTCAATCCCCAAATAAGCCCTAGAAAAATCACTACCTGATTGTGGCTCGGAGATTTTCGATTTTTTAACCTGCAACTCATCAGTATCTTCATCAACACCATCTCGTTTAATTCCCCGATGGCTCCAAGAGACCAATTCCTTTTGATCCCTTTGTGTCTCCGAAAACCCTAAATCAGAGTCCCTATCCAAACTGATGCGCCCCGCTCCCTGGGAATCACCAAAATCGACGAACTCCAGAGACTCATCGGAAGCATCAAGCTCCGGATTGAGCGTGCAGTCATCCAACGGCTTCTCGCCGGAGCTGGGAACCGACGACTTCTCAGGCGGCGTGTGGAAAACGTCGTCTTCCTTCTGAGTGCTTTCACCGGCGTCAAAGCTTTCGGAACTCTGAGTCTCCGGCATCGAAGACATGAAGATGCCGACAGATTCCGTCTTGAACATGGCAGAACTCGGTGGCGTAGCCTCGTTGCTGGTGTTACCAGATTCTCCCTTAAAGGCACAGTGTCGCATTACGTCTTTCCTGCGAGGGCAAAGTTTCATGAAATTGGGAAACGAAATGTAAGGGATTTTTTTCCTTCCAGTTTGCGAAGCCAAAGCTTCCAAGTTCAAAGTTCAAAGTTCAAACTCTCTAACAAGTAATCACAAACATCGAAAATTCAAAACTCGTTTCGTTGCTTCTTCGTAATTTAAATACCAGAGAGCTTTTTTACTGTGATCTACAGGTTTCCTTTCTTGGACTTGCAACACTAGTTATTCACAACATAAGGCCCAATATTAATAGGATTTGTTATCACACTTCACACAAAAGACAAATAAAACAAAAACAAAAACTTTGCTCTTTGTTTACTTGTTTACACATCAATTGTCACTATTATTCTTTCTAAGAATGATTGATTTTCGGACCATACTTCCATCACTTTGGTGAACACAATTCAACGCTATTCTGTATAGGGGGCTAAAGCAATGGGTATGGTAGGGTAAAATCCTAACCTTATTCGCCAGTTAAAAATTTTATTAAAACTCTACTTTACTTTATTCGTAAATTGAGAATCTCTCATCTCTAACTCTACTCGCATTCTAAAGTTATAAACCCTACTCTATATTACTTGCAGAAATATCAATTTTTTTCAAAGCAAATATAAAATTCAATCATTTCGTATTTCATACATATTAATAAAATAAAAAATAAAAAATTAATTCTCTAAATTATTAAATTAACTAACTAGTATAATAGTTGTTCATTTATTGTAAGTTATTACATAAAAAAAATTGTAGATTCAACTCTCACCTCCTTCACTATATACCTAATTTTTATAAAATATGTGTTATATATACAAATTTTTTGATGTACCCAAAAAAAAATAATGATGATAAAAGCATAAATCAAGATCTAAAGTGAAGGAGTTGATAAAATAATAAAATAATCACTTTTAAATTAGAATAATAGAACATACATATAATAAGAATTACAAATTTAATAATAATTAAGCTCTCACTTTATCACTTTATTATAATATAATGGGGAACTGAGAGAACAATATTACACCGGGCTAGGATGGATGCTCTATGGGTGTTTAAGGAGTTTAATGTCCAATAATGGGAACTCAGGTACAAAACTATACATTTAAGATGGTCACTATAATCTTAAAATATGGTTTCATGAGAATGCAATTATGAAGCCAAAAGGCAATAAAAATAAAATAAAATATGCTTCTATGGCTTAAGGGCCTTTGAAGCAACATAGTAATCTTTGCTGAAAGCTTTTCATGAAAGCCTGAAAAACAAAAAGAATGTTGATATGTAGTTTCAGGCATTTAGCTCTTTGGCATTCTTGCATCAAAAAGAACAAATCCATAATATAATACTTTAAAAAAGGAAAAGACAAGAAAAATCTATCTGCGCAAGTAATGAATTAAATGGTCACATACAAAGTATACAATCCGAATCCATCATTAATTCAAATAAGAAAATTGGTTTGATACATAATTCAAAATTGATGAACAACTCTAAGAAAGTTATTTCATTTCTTCAATCTAAGAAACTTTGTGATCATTAAATTCAAATGTCTAGTTTGTGTGTTCTCAAGATTAAAATCTTTTAAAACAGACAGCACCAGTCACCTACATTTTGTGTTGGAACTTTTCAATTATTTAACATACTCCTTTTCTTGCTTTTGTGCTACATGATACCAAGAAAATTTTCATGTCAATGTAAATGGAGGCAACTAAATCGAACAAAAAAGTAATCGGAATTTTTGGAAACAAATACTGATGAGCTTCCTCCCCAGCAAACTTTTCAGCCAATCTTGATAAATATCTTGAGTCTCCTCCCCAGACTTCGAATCGAAATATCATAGAAAGAGAGACGGGGAATGGTACCAATTAGCAAAACTCCTATGTCAATGGGTGAATCACCATTGTACAATTTCATAGGACTTTGAAGTGTCAAGATGTGTTAACCTTCACACAATTCAATTATTCAGCATCCCATCACGGCGCAGTTATAGACAAAGTTACCGGACCGTTTTCTAGCGAGTAGATTCCACTGCGGAGGACCTTCACCCGGCACCCATGAATTGAGTTCGATGAATCCCTCGCCGTGAGTTCTAGGTCCACCAATAACCATAAGCCTATTTCCGCAGGCCCTGAATGCGAGACCCCAACCATTCATCGACACTGCCCGCTCCGGCAGTCTCCCAATCACAATCCACAATTTTCTTTCCTTATCGTATTTCTTAACCTCCATGTCAGCATAATCAGCAGCATACAATTCATTATTTACAACTGCAACCAACGGAGGTGCCTCGGCCATTGCAGGCATCTCCGACCCCCTGTTGCTACGTCCAGGGGACATGCTAGGAATCTCGGTCCAAGTCCTAGCCTGTAAATCATACTCCTCACCACATGTAAGAAGCTTCGACTCGCTTCCTCCAATTCCACCTATAACATAAAACTTCCCATCCATGAATACCCCGGAACACATCTTCCGGGGTTTCTTCATGCTTGGGAGTAATTCCCATGTTTGAGTCTCAGAATTGTATAGCTCTGCAGAGTCAAGGATACGCCCATCAGAATCACACCCACCAGCTAAGATTGCAACCTCTCCGAGGCTAGCAGAGCCAAACAAGCATCTCGGAGCATTCATCCTCATTCCGGAGGACCATGAGTTTGTCAAAAGACTATATCTGTATATAACAAGGGATTGCAGCTCCCTCCCAAATACAAGAAGATCGGTACCTACGGCTAAAGATTCCTTATCCGAACACATGAAGCACTCATTAGAGGCCATCCTTGGCAAATGCATCCATCGCTGACGGATCGGATCATAGGCCTCCCATTCAAGGAGAGCATAGGAGAAATAAATCCAATGTTCCATGATACCATTTAGTCTCCTCCATTTATAAAGCTCACCGCTTCGGATTACATTGCGGAAGCCCCTATTCAGAGAGGCAAGAGAGCCATAATCTGACCTTGAGCAACGGCTGAGACAGGTGATTGAGCTGTCCCGGTTCATGCGTGGCAAGAGAGAGCCAGAATCTGATGAACCCCCAGCATGGTTCTGCTGGTGGTCATCAGATTGCTGACCACATGATTCCAATAAATTCACAGCAAGCTCAAGCTGAACACCGGAATCTAATAAATCCCTGAGTTCAACCCGCTGCTGTTCTTCATTCGGTTGCCGAACACCAGAATCTAATGAATCATCTGCCACAAGTTCATCCTCTTGCTGTTCTTCGTCTGATTGATGAATACTTGAATCCAAGAAATCTTCATGTTCACCCTGCTGCTGTTGATCAGAATGATGCTCACCAAATTCCAGTGAATCATCATCATCATCATCATCATCATCATCACGCTGTTCTTGTTCAGCCAATGACTGGTCATCAGTCCAATCACCAGCTTCGTCGCCATCTTGGCAGATACTCAATGTCTCAATGGTTTCCTGATCCTCTTGGGAAACTACAGAATTCTCATTATCCTCAGGGGATTTCTGTTTGGAGTCCAACATCCTAGTATACTTCCTCGGACGATTCTCATCCTCGGATGCAATATTTTCCGCAGGGCGCTTGCCATTATTCTTGATGTCCAACTCAGGCAGGTATTTCATGTAAGACCAGTTGTTCTCTGCCTGGCACGAGCTAGGAAACAATCTCGAAACCACACAGGAACGACCTTCGAACATGTCTCTCTCTCTAACTCTCCGCAGAAAGCAACAACAAATGGGCACTTCACGAAGAAAGCCTCAATCCAGAAATGACAAATTCCCAGCAAATTCAAGAATCTGTCCAACAAAATAGAAGAAATTCAATTCATTAGTTTCAAATTTTGATTCTTGTTTGCAGAAACAAAATCAACACCCAGAAATAAATCAAGCAAAAAAAAAAAATACATGATTCGGATTGAAATCCAATCAGCTAAGCACTCAGATAGACTCCAAATAATCATTTATTGGAGAAAAAATACGAGAGATTGCAGGACATGAAGCTAAAGAACAGAAACAACACACAAAGTTCAATTGAACATACCAATAACACCCTCCAAAGCAGAACCGGAAATTTCAAAATTTGAATAAAATCCATTAATCATGATGCCCATGTCCCAAATGATTCGACAAACCGAAAACAAAATTAACCAAAAGATCATTCAAATAAAAACGCAAGAGCCTTACAAGGTTGGATAAAAAAAAATAGGAACAAAAAAAAATCCCCAAAAGATTAATATTTGATGGCCAAATTTTCAAATTGAATCAAAAAATAATCTTCCAAACACTTTCTTCACTCACCATAATCAGCAACTCAATCTCACTACTATAGTATTCCATGGAGTCCTCACAGAAAGGAACCACTCTATGAAGGTTGTCTGGAACGAGTGCCTTCACAGGCACGGAAGGAGAATGCAAGAACGAAGAAAATAATCATAAATAGAACCAAGCCATCTTTTATGATAGGTAGGTAGGAACTGAACATAGGAACAAGCCTCAAACAGAAGCATCTACTACGACAAATAGCTCTATTTATTAATACAAATATATATCTTAATGATAAGTAGAAAAAAATAATCATAAATATCATTATACCATATAATAACACAATTAGAGAGAATAATCACAAATAGAACCAAGCCATCTTATATACATACCCGCACAATTTTTTCTATTAAAAAAAAATAATTAAACTATGCATTCATAGTTATCTCGTTTGAGAAATAAGCCAATTTTCCTGTTCAGGATCCATGATAGATAGGGCTTGCTTTACGGATCAAACAATGCAGGAAACAAAGTAGAATGATCAATTCATAAACTACAAGAGAATTATCAATTCAAATCAACTATAGAAATTAGAAGAAGGCAAGCAAACGGTGGTGATAGACCCGGTCATTTGATTTCTTTTCTTTTTTTTCTTTCTCTCTCTCATTCAGACACCAAAAACGAAACCAGAGAAATTAGAAACTACTCAAACAAGTAACAAGATTACAAGACAACAAGTGAATCTGTGAATAACATACATACCCAGCATTAAAGAAAAGAAGAAGAGAGAAGCGAGTAAGCTGAGCAGAACACAGAGAGACAGAAGCACAGAAGAAGAAGAAGAAGAAGAAGAGAAGAAGCGTTTCTTTTGTTGTGATTTTGGAGCAAAATCTGATAGAGGGGGACCTTCACTTCCATGCCCTTATCTCTCTTAAATCACAACCTTAATACCCAATTAAATAATTAAAAAATAATTATTATTTTAGAAATTGTAATTTTGTAATAGTAACTTCCATATTTTTAAAAATACTAAAGGAATCTTTTTATTTTTGGAAAGGAGGATATGTGGCGGTGGTGGAGGACGGTTGCGAAAGGTGGTAGGTGGGCCCAAAAGATGTTCGCCGCGCTGCTCGCAGTTAACAGAACCGGTAACCGGGAAATGCCGGTGGACCAACGTGTTTAGTAGAGAGAAACAGATAGACACGAAACAAGAGGGAGAGGGAGAGAGACTGTTACGTTTCTGCGCCGTTCGATTTTGATTCCAAAATATCGGCTAGTCAATTTCTCGTGTGAATTTGAAGAACGGGGAGAAGGATACCTGCAACGCAGCGTATAATGACGTGGCGCGTCCGGATTGGTTGATTGTGAAAAAGTGTTTGTTGAAAATCGCTCTCCGAATTTTGACTGGTCAAACTTGAGTGTTAAATTATAATTATATGATTTTTCAGTTTTAACAGTAAATTAACAAAAAATAACAATCAATCAATAAAGTAATTCATGAATTAACTATAAATAGAGAAAAATTAATTCTATAACAAAATTATTTAACATAATAATCTTCTTTTCTTATTTACTGGTTTTCTTATTTTTTGTTGTTTAAAATCTTTTTTTTTCTTTTACTCCCGTGACATTATTGTTTAAGTATAGAGGATGATAATGATTTAGAATTGGGTTATGCTACACATTCAAGTATTTTTTTTATCTAAGTTTTATTTAAATAGGTTTAACACAAACAAAAATTACTCTCATTAAAAGAGCGTCATTACACGCATTTTCCGCGCTGCTTTTTCCTCTTTTCTCAAATACACGTATACGTCATCTTCTTTTTCTTTCAAATTCACGTATACCTCTTCCTGCTCCTTCTTCTTCGTGCACGCAGATTCTTCTTCTTCTCCTTCTCTTTCTCCTTCTCCTTTTTCTTCTTCTCCTCTTCTCTGCTTTTCCTCCTCCTCTTTCTCTACTTCTCCTTCTCCTTCTCCTCTTTCTCCTTCTCCTTTTTCTTCTTCTCCTCTTTTGTTATCGTCAACAATACCAACAACACCAATATTTTGCTGATGGATTATTTTTTTCAATCGAATTGAATGGAATGCAATTGCTAAATTGAATTGAATTGAATTGAATAAGCGCAGGTATTCTGAGTCTGAATTGAATTGATAATATCTAAATTGTAGACAGAGGTGTTTCGAATTTGATTTTATATAATAGATTATGTTTTGTTCATCCAGTACTATACAATTGTTTAACCATGAATACGCGTTCGGCTCATTATGCAGAAAGCTGTTTGAATTTGATTTTATATAATGGATTATGTTTCGTTCAACCAGTACTATACAATTGTTTCACCATGAGTACGTGTTCGGTTCATTATGCAGAAAGCTGTTCGAATTTGAATTTATATAATGGATAATGTTCCATTCATTTAGTACTATACAATTGTTTCACCATAATAACATGTTCGATTTATTTCTGTTCTGCACAATTTAAAATTCTTCCTTCTCACCTTCTACTGCTTCTTCACCAGGACAATTAAGTTACAAAAAATATCATTATAAGATAAATTAGTCATGCTTCAAATCAATAAAAGAATCAATTTATCAGATATACATAAATAATTTTCAAAGACTTCTACATAATAAAATAATTTTAAAAAATAAAATTTTGATTTAAAATTTTTTGAAAATCAATTAAATGTTTACTCTTTTATAATAAATTTCATGAATTAAAATAAAATACTTAGAAATTTTTATAATAAATATGAAGAAATGAAATAAAACAAAATGAAATATTAGTTTGGAGTAAAAGATAACAAACTTATTTTTTTTTTACTAATTCTAACACAATTAGTATATCTAAATCTTATTCAATTTAGAATAATGGAATTTAAAAAGAAGATTAAAATATAGAAAAAATTTTATAACATAAATTAAATATGTTCTAAAAATATTTAAAAAGAAAAAAAAACTTCTCTATGAATGAGAGGTTGATATTGGTATACCTCTCAAATAAACAAAGAAATTAAGTTCAAATCTTCTTTTTGTAAATTCACTTTCAAAGAACACCCCAGTTGACTTGTGGGCATTTAGAATTTTCTATTCTCTCTCTTCTTAATTTAACATGTGTCTTTGATGTTAATTTCAACCTTCACTTATTAATTTTTCTAATAGCTCTTATATTAGTGCCATTTTTGTTGTAGTTCGTTGGATAATAGAGGTTTGTTTTTTTTTTTTTTACTTTTAGATGAATTTTTTCTTTCGGATTAAGGGTTACTGTGGAGAGGTGCAGCAATCCTGAAATTTGTGAATAATTGACGTTGGGATTTTTTGCTAGTAAAGAATTTTAAAAAAATAGTCGCATTATAGATATAGATTCTAAACCAACAGAAATCCCTTCGTGCAAACGTTTTGGTTGTCACAAGTAACAAACCCCTTAAAATTGATAACCGAGTATTAAACCTCGGGTCGTCTTCTCAAGGAATTGCAGGGAGGTATGTTCTTATTATTGGCTATGAAAAAGGTAAAATTGGGGTTTTGAGAATGAGGAATAAATATGACAAATAATTTAAATGACAATTAAAATAAATAAATACTGTAAAGCAAACCCTTTGGCAAGGTATGAGAAATTGGAAATCCAGACTTAGTTATTCTTATCAATAATAATGAAAGTTGAATCTTAATTCCACTTAGTCAACCTTTGCTAAAGCAAAGGAAAGTCAAGGGACTAATTAGTTGACCTTCGAATCCTATTTATTTCCTAAGAAAAGGTTGGGATTATTGAAGTTCAGTTCAATTAGCAAAGATAACAGTTATCAATTATGTTGAGTTAAGATAACTCCTGAGTTACTGATTTCTCAACCAAGACCAAAAGGAAAAGAAATTAAATCTGCTGGAATAAAAATTGTCTTCAGATTGGGGATAATAAAAAGGAACAATCATAAACTGAAATACCTCAAATATCATTAAATAAGAAAATCATCATGAAAGTGGCATAGGCCAAATAGGCAACATAACTAATACAAGCAAGCATTCAAATGTCTGAAAATAAGAAATAACATAGAGTAAAAGAACATTGAACCTGGGATCGAGAGTTACTCAAAACTAAGAGAAGTCCTAAATCCTAAATCCTAAAGAAAGAGGAGAGAACCTCTCTCAAAACTAAACCTACATCTAAACTATGAAAAGTAAATTATGAAAGCATGCTGATGAATGGATGCATTCCCCCACTTTATAGCCTCTAATCTGTATTCTCTGGGCCGAAAACTGGGTCAGAAACAGCCCAGAAGTCACTTCCAGCACTTTCTGGTCCGTACAGGTCGCGGCCAAGTGACGCGGAGGCGTCGCCCACGCAGCCGCGCGGGTTGAAGTTCGCAGATGCGACGCGTCCGTGTGAATCACGCGTTCGCGTCGCCTAGCCTCAGGGCAACTATGGTATATTATATATCAAATCGAAGCCCCGGACGTTAGCTTTCCAACGCAACTAGAACTGCGTCGTTTGGACCTCTGTAGCTAAAGTTATAGCCGTTTGAGTGCGAAGAGGTCAGGCTGGACAACTTAGCAGTTTCTCCAATTTCTTGTATTCCTTCCATTTTTGCATTATTCCTTTCCATCCTCTGAGTCATTCCTGTGCTATAATATCTGAAAACACTTAACACACATATCAAGGCATCTAATGGTAATAAGAGAGGATTAAACATAGGGAACTTAAGGCCAAAGAAGCATATTTTCAATCAAAGCACATAATTAGGAAGGCAAATGTAAAACTATGCAAATAGTATGAATAAGTGGGTAAAAAGTTGATAAAATCTACTCAATTGAGCATAGGATAAACCATAAAATAGTGGTTTATCAACCTCCCCACACTTAAACAATAGCATGTCCTCATGCTAAACTCAAGAGAAACTATAAAGATGAAGAGGAATGGTAGGATGTATGAAATGCAACTTATCTATATGAATGCAACTACATGCAAAAAACGTTTCTACCTACTTGGTTAAAAATAAATAAGTTCTCCAAGACAAACATAAATCAGATTTCACTAATTCAAATCATATAAAATAAAGACAAGTAAACTTGTAAGAAGATAGCTCATGAAAGCAGGGAACATAGAATTCAGCACTGAACCCTCACTGGTAGTGTATATGCGCTCAAATCTCTCTAGTGTATAGGGTAATCACTCTACTCTTCTCTAGTCATACTTTCTAAAACTTTGTTCTTCATCTAATCAATCAACAAATTTTTAGCATACCAATGCAAACATCATGAGGTCTTTTCAGGGTTGTAATGGGGCTGAGGTAAAGGTAAGGGTATATATAAGGCTAAGTGAGCTAGTAAAGTGAATCCTTGAGTAGTCTAAGATCTCACCTAACATATACATACTCTATAAAAATTTTAAAATTATACTTAACTTCCTATAATTTTCCCACTTTTGATGTTACATGCTCATGCATTAGTTTTAATTTTGTCCCATGTGCATTGCTTTATTTTGCATTTGGGGAATTCTTTTGTATCCCCTTTATTCAAATACTGAATTAATTTTTTTTTTAAATGTACATGGTAATTCAATTATTTTGATTTCACATGAGCATGCTTCCCAAAACTTTTATTTTAAAATGTCTTTATTCTTTTTAACTTTCTACCTTTGTTTTTATCATCCATGTTCCCATAAGGTTTCCCACACTTAAACAATACACAATTTCTATCTTAAGCTAACCAAGGATTCAACTTGGGATTTTTATTTTGTTTTTCTGCTTAGGGCTAGTAATGTGGTTATACAACATGAGGGAATTTAAAGGCTCAAGGGGGTAACAAGGGTGATGTAAAGGTAGGCTTATTTGGGATAAGTGAGCTAAAATCAAACAATGGCCTCAATCATATGCAAGCATGTAAATACACTAAATAATGGACATATAGATTGGAACAAAATATAGATTACAATCATAGAGAAGAAAACACACAAGAATAAAAATTTATGGTTAAATAATGTAACCATGTAAATAAGCTCAAAATCTCACAGGTTGTGTGTTCTTTGGCTCAAAAACCATATTCCAAATACAACTTCAAAACAAGTTTAACACAAATTTTTCAATTTAAATTAGTGAAATAATATAAAAATTTCTTGAAAAAAAAATATTTCTTCAACCAAGTGGTAAAATATGCACAAAATCAAATAAATATGCAATACATGCAAATGCAGCAACTAATTTAACAAAGAAAATTTAAACATTGGTGTTGAAACAGAAAGGTACTAACCCACGGAGATCGGTATCGACCTCCCCACACTTAAAGATTTCACCGTCCTCGGTGCATGCTGAGATGTGCAGGTGGACGGGTTGTTTCAACTGATGCTTTACTCCAAAGATTGTGCAGATGAACTTGCCTGTCTCCCCATGTGAACGTCTTTCGGTTCTCTTCCGGGTGGCCATCCTGAAAGAAAAAGGGAAGAAGAGTAACCCAGAAATAAAGATAGGAAAATAAATACAGTATGGGTAGGTTAATGCCAAATAATAAGGGTCTCAATTACATGGTAGCTACAGCATGTAAGTGAGAAAACAATAGAAGCACATGGCATACTTAGTGGTGCAAAATTTTGCAACAATTAGGGAGAGTGTGGGTAAGGAGAGGTAATGTAAATTCATGTCAATGCAAAATTAATACAGGTATAAAAGATAGGCATTGATTTAAATAATATTACCTAACTAGAATAAAACAAGTCACTAAGCACCCAAAATAATTCAAGAGAAGATGCAACAGCTAAATAAGAAAATTTTAACACCAAAGAAAAAATAATGAAATTAGAAAAGAAAAGAAAAATATGCACTAAATTAAAATGCAATGAATGAAATTGCAAATAAATTAAGTAAAATAAAATGAAAGATAAAAAGAATAAGAAGAGAAAGAAGGGAAGAAGAAGTAAATAAGAGAGGAGGGAGATAAAATAAGAAAATATAGAAAAATTAAGATTAGAAAAAAAAATTGGCACTAATCTGGATAGGTTGTGCGACGCTGGCGACGCGGTCGTGTGACTTGCGCTTTAAGTTATTCGACGCGGTCGCGTGACACATGTTATGCTTCTGGCGCGAGTGCAGCCTCGCACCTGCACAACTCTCTGTTCGAATTATTTTATTTGCCAAATTTGGGGTGACGCGATCGCGTGGGGCATGCGATCGCGTGAGTGGGCTTTAGAAAGGAATGACGCGGACGCGTGAGCCATGCGTCCGCGTGGGTAGAACTGTGCGTTCAGCACCAATCCAGCACCACTCTCGCACAATAATTTATTGTGCACCCTTTTTACGTCGAAAATCAGGGCATGCGGCTGCGTGGGTCACGTGGTCACGTGGGAGGCCATTATTCCCATGTGACGCGGACGCGTCGGCGAAGCGGTCGCGTGGGACGATTTGTGCCACTGGCATGCCTCCAGCCACGCTTTCGCGTGACTCTCTGTTCACTTTTCTTTTCTCCTAATGCACTTGCGACGCGGACGCGTCAGCGACGCTGCCGCGTCGCGTGCGTTGTTTTTTTTTTTTTGCAAAATGTAATTATGCAGTATGCAGTGCTAAATGCAAATGTTATGAATGGCATCCAGGTTCAATAGGAATAAAATAATATAAAATAGATAAAACGAAATAAAATAAAAACAAGAGCGATCATACCATGGTGGGTTGTCTCCTACCTAGCACTTTTGGTTAAAGTCCATAAGTTGGACATTGGTTGAGCTTCCTTTTATGGCGGCTTATGTTTAAATTCGTCCAGAAATCTCCACCAGTGCTTGGAATGCCAGTAGCCTCCGGGATCCCAAACAAAGTACGTAAAGCCCTTGTGTGATTTCAAACAGGCTTGTAAGCTCCCGGAGTATTGAATGTCAGAATAGACTATATGATCCCAAACTTTTCTTCTACACCCGTCTTTGTCTTGATCTACATTGGTCCAGTCGGGTGATGAGTAATCTGAATTCTCACTGCAGTGACCAAACAGCTTCCGAGATCCTTTAAATTGAGCTTGACACCAATTCTTGCACCTCAAGTTGAAGTGCGAACCCTTATTGAATCTTGCATACCAGCGCTGAGTGTGAGTCATATCCCTTTTCCTCTTAAAACCGCAGAGAGCTCTAAGCTGGCCATCTGTTTCAAGTAAACCATATTCAAGTGGAAAAGTAAAGATAAAAGGCAAAGGTGTTACCCACTTGTAGTTTGTAATTGGTGGTAATGGCTGTGGGATAGGTATTTCCAATAGTTCTGTAAGTTCTAATCCCTTATAATCTTTTGTGAATTCTTCCATTTCTTTGCAAATTTCTTCCATTTCAACCATATCTTGATCAGAGTCTTCAATTTCTCCCTCATCATCGCTCAAGTCATATATTAGAGGTTGAGAAAAATCTACCTCAGCATCATCTTCATGTTCACTTAGGGAAGATTCTCCTGTCTCAGAGAAATCACTTGCGGATGCAAGGTCATCACTAAGAGAACAAGACTCGTGATCATCATCATCAAGGAAACCTGCGTCCTGGGTTATTCCGTCCAGTTCTTCATAAGATATTTGCAGTGGAGGCGGTGCAAAATCCTCCTTAGCATCAATTGTAACATCCTTGACGGAGTTCTCCACAACTCTGGATTCAAGTGGCAGTTCGGCATCTCCTAAATCTTCAACCAACTCTTCTTCTTCTGCAATGACAGCTTCCTCTACTTGTTCCAGTACGAAGTTATGCTCTATGCTGTTCATTGGAGCTTCTAGTGTATTCTTTGTACTGCGTTCTTCATTGGATTCTCCACATAAAGCCATGGGAGTCTGTTGAGGGGCTGAACGTCTGGAAGATAATTGATTCATTGCTTGCTCCAGTTGATGAAGGGTTGCAGTAAGTTGTTTTATTGATTCTTCAAGGCGAACCTGTGATTCTGGCTTTGATGGATATGGGTATGGTGTATGGGGGAGTGGTGGTTCTTGGGAGTAATTGGATTGGTGTTGGGGTGGATAAGGATCGTATGGTGGCGAATGGTGAAAAGAAGCTTGTGAGTGTGGTGGTTCGAGGTTATGTTGAGAGAATGGTCTATAGGCACGGGGTGGGGCTTGTTGGTAGTTACAAGGTTGTCAACCATATCTTTCAGCTGGGTATGCATTGTAGAATGGTCGTTGTCCATGATATCTTGGAGGGTATTGTTGCCTAAAGGGTTGATTAGATCCTCTTGACTCCATCCATCCTTGATTGGTCTGACCTTGATGCATATTTCTGTTGTGGTTTCTATTTCCTTCAACAAAGTTAGAACTAAACTCAAAGCGAGAGGGGTGAGAATTCATAGTAGATATGAGAAATAAGAGGGAAGAGAAAAAACAAATAAACAAGTAAAAGAAAAATATTTTTTTTGAATATTTACAATAACCAATAATAAGGCACACGTTTACAATTCCCCGGCAACGGCGCCATTTTGACGTTGGGATTTTTTGCTAGTAAAGAATTTTATAAAAATAGTCGCGTTGTAGATATAGATTCTAAACCAACAGAAATCCCTTCGTGCAAACGTTTTGGTTGTCACAAGTAACAAACCCCTTAAAATTGATAACCGAGTATTAAACCTCGGGTCGTCTTCTCAAGGAATTGCAGGGAGATATGTTCTTATTATTGGCTATGAAAAAGGTAAAATTGGGGTTTTGAGAATGAGGAATAAATATGGCAAATAATTTAAATGACAATTAAAATAAATAAATACTGTAAAGCAAACCCTTTGGCAAGGTATGAGAAGTTGGAAATCCAGACTTAGTTATTCTTATCAATAATAATGAAAGTTGAATCTTAATTCCACTTAGTCAACCTTTGCTAAAGCAAAGGAAAGTCAAGGGACTAATTAGTTGACCTTCGAATCCTATTTATTTCCTAAGAAAAGGTTGGGATTATTGAAGTTCAGTTCAATTAGCAAAGATAACAGTTATCAATTATGTTGAGCTAAGATAACTCCTGAGTTACTGATTTCTCAACCAAGACCAAAAGGAAAAGAAATTAAATCTGCTGGAATAAAAATTGTCTTCAGATTGGGGATAATAAAAAGGAACAATCATAAACTGATATACCTCAAATATCATTAAATAAGAAAATAAGAAAATAAGAAATAACATAGAGTAAAAGAACATTGAACCTGGGATCGAGAGTTACTTATAAAACTAAGAAAAGTCCTAAATCATAAATCCTAAAGAGAGAGGAGAGAACCTCTCTCAAAACTAAACCTACATCTAAACTATGAAAAGTGAATTATGAAAGCATGCTGATGAATGGATGCATTCTCCCACTTTATAGCCTCTAATCTGTATTCTCTGGGCCGAAAACTGGGTCATAAATAGCTCAGAAGTCACTTCCAGCGCTTTCTGGTCCGTACAGGTCGCGGCCAAGTGACGCGGAGGCGTCGCCCACGCGGCCGCGCGGGTTGAAGTTCGCAGATGCGACGCGTCCGCGTGAATCACGCGTTCGCGTCGCCTAGCGTCAGGGAAACTATGGCATATTATATATCAAATCGAAGCCCCGGACGTTAGCTTTCCAACGCAACTGGAACCTCGTCGTTTAGATCTCTGTAGCTAAAGTTATAGCCGTTTGAGTGCGAAGAGGTCAAGCTGGACAGCTTAGCAGTTTCTCCAACTTCTTGTATTCCTTCCATTTTTGCATTCTTCCTTTCCATCCTGGGAGCTATTCCTGCCCTATAATATCTGAAAACACTTAACACACATATCAAGGCATCTAATGGTAATAAGAGAGGATTAAACATAGGGAACTTATGGCCAAAGAAGCATGTTTTCAATCAAAGCACATAATTAGGAAGGCAAATGTAAAACTATGCAAATAGTATGAATAAGTGGGTAAAGAGTTGATAAAATCCACTCAATTGAACATAGGATAAACCATAAAATAGTAGTTTATCAATAATCTAGCAATTTTCCTTTTAATTGGTTGATATAAGAATGTAATGGATTACGAAATGTGTTACTCAAACCCTAATTTGGATTAACCCCTGTCTACATGAGTTTGAATTTTTCGCACTTAAGAGCAGGATTCAAAATTCTCTCTATGAACAATGTTCTTTAGAAGTTCTATATATTTAGAAATTACTTCTCTTGTCCGCCACACCCATTTTTTAATTTGTGTCTCTTGTTTTTTAATTTAGTTTGAAAATAGCTATGATGATATATTAGTTTTTGAATATTTTGTGTATTAATATCTACATGACTTTTTTAAATGGTATAAACCTAGAAATTGATGGTATTGCATATGTGAAACCTACTAACTTATCATGGTCTTTGGTGGTTAGAGTTGTACGACTATATGAAACTCAAAATCAGTTCAATGCGAATGATATTTGAGTGTGAAAACAATGCTTCAAAATGAAAAGATTCAGTTTTTTCTTTGTGGTTTTTGGTTTTGTTGTTGTTATTCTTATGTCGTTTTTGGAATTGTAGTATGACTTAAATTGTGACAATTATTTTTTAGACTAAACCACAAAATATAACCATGAAAGATTGATTCGTTGACAAAAGTAACCATGGAAGATCACAACTCTTCAGATACTCACAATTGATTTGCTCCGTTTGCCAAAAATAGCCAAGTCTGATGTAACCTTAGCAGAGTGGCATACGTGGATTGTTTACTTTGACGATAACACGTGTTGGTAGGCATACGTGTATTTAGTATCATTTAAGGTCAATATGAACACTAATTCTTTGTTCTTTTTAGTTAGAACCCAATTTTTACAGGTAAAATTATACCCGAGCACAATCATCCAAGGTAACTACAAGTGAAGAATCCTAATTTCTGAATTAATTTATTCTTATAGAATTTGAGCAATATTAAGGAGAGAAATAAGTACAAGTGAAGGAAGCAGGTTTTCAGGAGCTTTACATTCGAAGATGAAGAAGAAGAAAATTATGGATGGACGATGTCACTGTGGTGAGTATGTTGTCTTGTTGGAATCTTTGACGGTTACTAATTCTAAAAGATGGTTAATTTATTCGTTGCCCCTTTTCGAAGGTATGGAACATTATTTATGATAATTAGACAATTATAAGGTTTCTCTGCATCTCTGATATTTTGATTTTTTTTTGCTTCTGTAGAGTCGAGATTGCAATTATTTTGTTTGGGTTGATGAAATTGATAGGGGATGACAAAGTTTGGCAAGGTGTTTGATTAGAAGACTCAATGAGCATAAATGTGGTATTGCTAATCAAGATGTGACGATTGCTCCAACAGACCACAGTGAGAGAAATGTTAACATGGCCACGAAGGTTGAGAAGAAGATTGAAGGTGAAATCAAAGCTATGAGAGTATGGCTTATGTCCGTGTCTTTAGGATTGTTTTTGCAGTTTACGTTTTTTCTTGTTTGTAATGTTCATATACAAGTGATTGGGAAATTTGAGTCCAAAATTTATGCATAAGTTTAGAACTAGTTTCGATACAGATTGTTTTCTACCAATGAAGAACAATGTAATTCATGTTTGAATGGAATGATATATTTGCTATTTATTATATTTTTATTCTATCACTATTTTCAATAATTGTTATTCTTTTCCAACATTATTTAAGCATTCTGAGTTGAGAAATTAGTTAATCATAATAACATCAATATCAGAATATAATATGTATTAGAAAATCTGCATAGCCACAAGCACTCATAAGCATTCGTAAGGTTCTAAAAAGGTACATCAATAACTGTTTAAGTAGTGTATGTAGCATACGAACACGACATGATAATCCAAAATAAAAATAGTAAAAATAATTGATCCTTATCAATAAAATATTGAGGTAAATTACATAAATATAGATTCCAAAAAAAAAAGATAAAGACTGTTAATTTTTTTTTAACTTGGTGTTGAATTGCTGCTCCCACTGGATAATCCATAGGCTGTACCTTGCACAGTAGTAGATGATCTGGGTGATCTGAATCCAGGAACTGGCCATCTTGGTGTAAGGTGTGATCTTGGTATTGGCATAAACTGTGTAAACCTGGAAGTTGTGCCTGTACTTGCTCCTTGCATTGTATGTGGAGACACGATGGGTGGCCTAATAGATGCATTGGATGGCTGCTGAGGAGTGTTCAAAATTGGAGCTCGAGGCACAGGGGTCTGAACTTGTGATGGAGGAGGCTTCTTGGTGGATCTCTTTATTCTCTTTATTTTTGTGGTTGGTGGTCTAATTGGTGGTAGCACTTGCGGTGTATGTGACATATTAGATGGATTCAATGTGGTAGTGGCCTATGAATTAAATTATACATGAATGTAAGTAAAATTAATAGCTCAAAAAAATGCTTAAAAAATTAACAAATTTAGATTTTACCTGTGTTGGGTTCCGATAGTCAGAGATGCCTCAGTTTCAGCTGCTGCAGCATCCAAGGCTGCCTCTGCCTCTACATCCTCCAAGATTTTCTCCCAATACATCTTATCCAATCTTTCATCATCCTCATCCTACGCTACATTAGCAGGTGGTACATGTGCAGTTGTTGCTGCAGAAAAGTTTTGACCATGTGCTGCAGCATCCGCAACAGTAGCAACTGCTGCCATGGCTTCCTTTTTAGCCTTGCAACATCTAGAATTGTGCCCTTCCTATATAATAATTAAGATTTTATAATAGTTCACAACACAAATAGACATAAACAAATATCCATAACAATTATTTTGGTGAACAATATTTCTCAAACCTTCAAACAGTATTTGTATTTTATTTGACCGTATTTTCTCTTTGTCCTGTAAGGGTCTGGGTTAACCTTAGGAGCATCCTTAGTGGTGTCTCTCTTATTAGTGTCTAGCTGTTGCCAATACTCTTGACTAGGCACTGGCTGAACCAAAAATTGGTATGTTGCATTGTAAGCATCAATTGTCAGCCATGTGTGTGCAATTTCTTCAGCTCTCCTATTTTAATGTGCCAATGCTGCACATGCATGCTTGCAGGGTATGCTAGTGAGCTGCCATAGTCTATATGTACAAGTATGCTTCCCGAGATCAACACTTACCTTCATAGGTAAGCATTGAACCTCAAAGATATTTTCAGCATCATCCCCTGTCCACAATTGCCTCCAACTACTGCTCGATTTCTTATTTTTCTCCAATCTACTCTGTTGTACTGGACAAAGCTGTCCATTGTATCCCCTCAACTCCTTCTTAATTCTAGCCAAAATTCTCATAACATAACACCTTATCTCTTCCAGGAGGGTAATGATTGGCTTTCTGATAAGGAAAAATAAAACAAAAGGATAGATAAGGGGGGTTTTCCTACTAGACCTCTAAGATACCTGTTCTTAGCAATCTAGGTCACCGGAAAGGATTCCCTACTAGACCTTCAAAGAACTTGTCCTTGACAACCTAGATCAGAGGGGCAAAAACTGAAAGAAACCACCACGCATATCACCTTAGTGTTGGATCCTCCAATCTTCCTCATGCAACAAGTGAAGCAAATCACTCATCTCACTTCTCACACAATAAAAATTGCTTAAAAGCAACTGAAATTTATTCATCAAAGTTATGTAAATTGTCTCACCAAAAGTGTTTAAATAGGCACCTAAAAATTAACTAAAAGAAAAGATAACTAACTTAAATCATATTTGATCTTATTGGATTAGATCAAATTTGATTTAAATTTTAAAATCCTAAAGATATGATAACTAATTTAAATCAGATTTGATCTTATTAGAGTATATCAGATTTGATTTAAATTTAAAATTTCTAAAAATACTACTAAGCATAGAAGATTTAAAATAAGTCTTCTAACAAACTTTTGACAACATAACAAACTAAAACAAATGTCTAGAATTTCAAAATTTAAAAATAAATTATGCCTCCCACTGAATTCGGAAAGCATTATTGGGCTTCTTGCTGTCCTGACTTAGCCCAATGGGCCTTGCCCATTCTTCCTTGGTTAGAACTTGATGTAACTCCATATGCACAAGCGCTGCCAGGTTTCCAAAACTCTCCTTGAGCTTCTTTGCACGTGCTCTAGTGAAGGGGCCCTCTGGAAGTGTGAAATTTCTATTTTGCCTTTTTGTCTTAGAATGCTTCTGTTGTCTTTCCGAGCATGTATCATTCCCTCCTTCCTCAAAAAGATTCGTCCTCGAATCTGTGTCTATATCAAAAGGAGAGAGATCAGAAACATTGAAAGTAGCAGAGACATTATACTCACCTGGTAGGTCAATCTTGTAGGCATTGTCATTGATCTTCTCAAGTACTTGGAATGGGCCATCCCCTCTAGCATCAAGTTTAGTCTTCCTCTGAGCAGGAAATCTCTCCTTCCTCAAATGTACCCAAACCCAATCTCCTGGTTCGAAGACTATATGCTTTCGGTTTTTGTTAACCCTTTCAGCCGTGGTTTTGTTCTTCCTCTCAATTAGGTCACGAGCCTTCGCATGTATTGCTTTAACTTTCTCAGCCTTGCTAGCTCCATCTAAACTAATAAGATCACTCAAAGGTAAAGGCATTAAATCTAAGACAGTGAGAGGATTAAAACCATAGACAAGTTCAAAGGGTGAAAAACCAGTAGAAGAATGGATTGTCTTGTTATAAGCAAACTCAATAAAAGGTAAACAATCTTCCCAAGTTTTCAAATTCTTACCAACAACAGCACACAATAAGGTTTCCAATGTCCTATTTACGACTTCAGTTTGACCATCAGTTTGAGGGTGACAAGTAGTTGAGTATAACAATTTTGTTCCCAGTTTACTCCATAAAACTTTCTAAAAGTGACTTAAGAATTTGACATCACGATCAGAAACAATAGTTTGGGGAACACCATGTAAGCGCACAACTTCTCGAAAGAATAGGTCAGCAATATGTGTGGCATCATCAGTTTTATGGCAAGCAATGAAATGAGCCATTTTACTAAATCTATCTACCACAACAAAAATGCTATCTCGACCTCTCCTAGTTCTAGGCAAACCAAGAACAAAATCCATACAAATATCAACCCATAGATGCACAGGAATAGGTAAAGGAGTATACAAACCATGTGGTAAGACTTAGATTTAGCTTGTTTACATGCAATGTAGCACAAAATTTCTCAATATCTTTACGCATGTGGGGCTAGTAAAAATGCTCAGATAAAACATCCAAAGTCTTATGCACACCAAAATGACCCATCAAACCCCCACTATGTGATTCTAGAACAAGTAACTCCCTAATAGAACAAGTAGGTACACAAATCCTATTACCCCGAAAAAGAAAGCCATCATACTTATAGAATATGTTATATGCACCATGTTCACATGTAGCATAGATAGAGGCAAAAGCAGAATCAGTTGCATACAATTCCTTCATACACTGAAAACCTAACAGTTTAGAAGTAAGGATTGTGATTAAGGAATACCTTCTAGATAATGTATCAGCAACCACATTCTCTTTACCTTGCCTATAGGCGATTACATAGGGAAAAGATTCAAGGAATTCTATCCATTTTGCATGTCTCTTGTTCAGCTTCCGTTGGCCCTTCAAGTGTTTGAGGGATTCATGGTCAGTATGTACCACAAATTCCTTAGGTAGCAAATAATATTGCCACACTTCCAAAGCTCGCACCAAGGCATAAAGATCTTTATCATAAGTGGAGTAGTTGAGGCGGGCCCCATTCAACTTCTCACTGAAATAGGCAATTGCTCGCTTTTCCTGCATCAAAACAGCACCTATACCAATTCCGGAAGCATCACATTCGATTTCAAAAGTTTTAGAAAAATCTAGTAAAATAAGAATGGGGGCAGAATACAATAATTCTTTCAAGGTGTTAAAGGCAAGTTCTTGTTCCTGATCCCATTTAAAGTTGACATGTTTCTTGATGATTTCAGTTAAAGGTGCAGCAATAGTAGAAAAATCTTTAACAAACCTCCGATAAAAACCCGCAAGACCATGAAAACTTCTAACATCAGAGACACTCTGAGGTGTGGGCCATTCTCTAATAGCCTTCACCTTCTCGTCATCTACCTCAATTCCTGCAGAACTTATCACAAAACCTAGGAATACGACTTTACTCAGACAAAACAAGCACTTTTGGAGATTAGCATACAATTTTTCCTTTCTAAGTACCTCTAAAATAGATTGAACATGCAAAATATGATCATCAAGAAATTTACTATAGATAAGATATCATCAAAATAAATAACTACAAATTTACCTAAAAACTCTCGCAAAACATGATTCATTAGTCTCATGAATGTACTAGGTGCATTAGTCAAACCAAATGGCATAACTAACCACTCATACAAACCATATTTAGTTTTGAAAGTTGTTTTCCATTCATCACCAAGTTTCATTCGTATTTGATGATAACCACTCCTTAAATCTATTTTAGTAAAAATAACAGAACCATGCAATTCATCAAGCATATCATCAAGTCTAAGAATAGGATGGTGATACTTTACCGTAATCTTATTTACAGCTCTGCAGTCAACACACATCCTCCATGAGCCATCCTTCTTAGGTACCAATAGTACCAGAACAGCACAAGGACTTATGCTTTCTCTCACAAAACCCTTAGCCAAAAGGTCCTCGACTTGCCGTTGCAGTTCCTTCGTCTCCTCAGGATTGGTCCGATAAGCTGGCCGGTTAGGAATGCTTGATCCGGGGACAAAGTCAATCTGATGTTTAATGCCTCGTAATGGAGGTAAACCTGAGGGCATCTCATCTGGAAATACATCGCCAAATTCCTGCAAGAGTAAAATAAAAGTACTAGGCAGGTTATGGTTAGTTTCAATGGTAGAAAGTAAAGACTCTTTAAATCGTACTAACACCAATGTTTTTTTCCCTAAACTAGCATGCTTCAGATCCCTCTCTTTGGCATAAAAACATATTTTGTGAGCACTCTCACTCTCCACAGATGCTTCTCTTTTAGAACTCTCTTTTTCACTCAAACCCTGACTCTTTTTCTCACACGTTTCATCTCTCAAAGCCCTCTCTTTACCCTCTTATTTTTCAATTTTCTCACATCCTAAAGACTCTTTAGTAGATTTGTGCATGTTCAGTTGCTCCAGGTACACTTCTCTAGGTGTCAAAGGTGCAAGGGTAATCTTCTTCCCAAGATAATTGAATAAGTATCGGTTTGTGAAACTATCATGGACCACCTTCTTATCATACTGCCATGGACGGCCTAAGAGTAGATGACAAGCCTGCATGGGAACCACGTCACAAAGTACCTCATCACTATATCTCTCAATAGAGAACTGTATGCGGGCTTGCTTCATAACTTTCAACTCACCAACATCACTTAGCCACTCCGGTTTGCAAGGGTTAGGGTGTTTGGTGCATTTCAACCCCAATTTTGTGATCAAAGTAGAGCTAGCAACGTTTGTATGACTTCCAGCATCAATGATCATGAGTCCAACCTTACCTCCCAATAAAACTTTTGTATGAAAGATGTTCTCTCACTGTTCTAGACGATCATCCTTGGCTTGTACATTTAAGATCCGCCTAGTAACAAGGGTCTCACCACTAACAGCATACTCAACTATATCTTCATTATCTGTAGCGTCATCTGCATGTGGCATGTCTTCATACCCATTTGAGTTATCAGATTCTGAGAAAATATCATTTGCTTTAATTACCATGGTCCTTTTATTTGGACACTCAGAATGGCCTAATCCACGACACTTAAAGCAGGTAATATCACGATGCCGTGCAGGAGGTTTAGAAGTGGAATTAGGTGTCTGCGGTTTTTTGTGATGCTCTGTGGGCTTCTCCTTTGATTCAGTAGGTTTGGATCCAGTCTTCTCCCTAAAATTAGCACCTCTTGAATCCCACCTTAAAGTAGAATTACGCAGCCCTTTTGCCTTTTACTGTCTTTCCACTTTGATAGCTAGGTTCACCAAGTCTTCCATAGTCACAAATGGGAGATGTTCTGCAGTATTTGTAATGTCTTGGTTCAGCCCACTCAAGAAATGTGCCATAGTAGCCTCAGACTCCTCCTCAATATTTGCTTGGATTAGCAGCATCTCCATCTCCTTATGATACTCATCTACAGACTTAGAACCTTGGTATAACCGTTGGAGCCGTTGATGTAGCTCCCTATAGTAGTAAGAAGGGACAAACCGTTGTCGCATGACCTTCTTCATCTTTTTCCAAGACAGAATTGGTGGTTTTCCATTCCGCCTCCTCTGTTTGTCTAGCTCGGCCCACCAGATAAGGGCATAATCTGAGAATTCGACAGTCGCTAGACTTACTTTTTTTACATCAGTGTAGTTATGACACTGAAATAGGAGCTCTACCTTGTGTTCCCATTTCAGGTACGCCTCAGGGTCACTTCTGCCTTTAAATTCTGGGATGCGCATCTTGATAGCATTAAGGTTATTATCAACATCTACCGGTTGTCTATGATGCCGGGATTTGGATGAAGTCTCATCCTCAGACTCCGTAGAATCATTATGAATAGATTCTCGTGACCGTGCTTTTCGCCTAGGAGAAAAAGAGTTAATTCGAGAATCCATGTCATCAAGACGTTGTTGAATCCCTGTAAGGATGCTGACAAATGCGTCAAGGCGGAAAGTTAGTTGTGGATCGGGGTTCCCTTCAGTGTTAGCCATCAATGAACCTGTAAAAGAAAAGACCTTACAGCACTCTTCTCACGTGTATCACTCGGAATAGGACACTCATGTTTCACTCAATACGTGGCTTTTACCCTCTGATGAGCTTACCACTCTTGCCTTTTTTCACTCATGTATTGCCTTAACAAGTTGCACTTCGAAAGATGAGGAATTGAGATAAGGAAAAATAAAACAAAAGGATAGATAAGGGGGGTTTTCCTACTAGACCTCTAAGATACCTGTTCTTAGCAACCTAGGTCATCAGAAAGGATTCCCTACTAGACCTTCAAAGAAATTGTCCTTGACAACCTAGATCAGAGGGGCGAAAACTGGAAGAAACCACCACACAGATCACCTTAGTGTTGGATCCTCCAATCTTCCTCATGTAACAAGTGAAGCAAATCACTCACCTCACTTCTCACACAATAAAAACAGCTTAAAAGCAACTGAAATTTATTCATCAAAGTTATGTAAATTGTCTCACCGAAGGTGTTTAAATAGGCACCTAACAATTAACTAAAAGATAAGATAACTAACTTAAATCAAATTTGATTTAAATTTTAAAATCCTAAAGATATGATAACTAATTTAAATCAGATTTGATCTTATTAGAGTAGATCAGATTTGATTTAAATTTAAAATTCCTAAAAATACTACTAAGTATAGCAGATTTAAAATGAGTCTTCTAACAAACTTTTGACCACAAAACAAACAAAAACAAATGTCTAGAATTTCGAAATTTAAAAATAAATTATACCTCCCATTGAATTCGGAAAACATTATTGGGCTTCTTGCTGTCCTGACTTAGCCCTATGGGCCTTGCCCATTCTTCCTTGGTTAGAACTTGATGTAACTCCATATGCACAAGCGCTGCCAGGTTTCCAAAACTCTCCTTGAGCTTCTTTGCACATGCTCTAGTGATGGGGCCCTCTAGAAGTATGAAATTCTCATTCTGCCCTTTTGATTTAGAATGCTTCTGTTGTCTTTCCGAGCATGTATCACTTTCCCCTAAACTTCTTACACTTAGCTTAAAAACTTCTCTGTTGTTGTTGGTGATATTATCCACCTTTGGCCATTCACTGAAGTGGGATCTTAACCATTGTTCTGGTGGAATACGGCTCAGATACTCCCAAGCATCTGGGTTTAGTTTTCTGATTGTTGTCATGGCTGCTGCAAAGTCTTGGGGGGGTTGTGCTCCTTGCACACACCCAAACTGCACCCTTGAGTTCTATGCTTTTCCATCTTTTGTTCTCTCAAATTTTCCTTCGTGATATATCTCTAAAGTGATATGTATTGTAGCCATCTATGTAAAAGAATAAAAAATCCACCATTAGTGGCAATCTCACAAACTCCAAGTTACTCAAAACCTAACCATCATGGTACCTAACTTCACTATCAATTTGGTTTCAAGAACAATAATTACCACAATATTCAAATCATAAAAAATTTATACAGCTTAAATAGAGGAACAAGAATATAATAGAGTTACCGCAAATCCAAACCCTATCATAAATAACCACAACAGAACTAATTTTTTCACATTGAACTAACAACTCTTATAACTTAGAGGTTACAGTCATTGAATCACTTAGTTTATGAAAGTATTACCTCTTAGAGCCTTCGAGTGTGACAGAGTTCACCTCTAAACACTATCCATTGGAGAAGCAGCAACCTCCCTCTCCAATGTCGTCGCTAGAATGGAATCAGAGCACAATGGGATTACACTAGAGAAGAAGAAGATGAAAAACTGCTCTGTTAGGGTATGGTTGATTTCCTGCTCCAAAGGGAGGGGTTACACCTCTTACTGTTCTTCTAATTTCAATGCTTGAAGGAGTAACCATTTTTTTTAATAAACTAAATAAATGCAATTTTAACAAAAAAAATTTATCCATGTAAGACATCCTTTTGCCACGTTGCTATGGATGTGGACAAATTATATAATTTAACAACATTCTTCTAATGTTTGGTCACATTTGACAAACAAAGCAAATTAATTGTGGGTATCTGAGGAGTTGTGATCTTCCATGGTTACTTTTGTCAGTGAATCAATCTTTCATGATTACTTTTGGTGGTTTAGTCTATTTTTTATTGTCTTTATTTTGTTATTTTATTATTAAGGGTGTATTCATTATAGCATTTCTAAAACAAGTGTTGTTGTGTTTAAATCTCTCATTCGTGAATACGAAATCTATTCTATGAGAACTTTTATTGTCCAGATAAAAACCAAACTAATTAGAACTACTTCTCACAAGTATAAATTAAGTTTTTACACCAAAATTTCAGTGACTATTCTTTCCAATAATAGTTTCACATTTTGTCCTTTTATTTTTACTCTTTATTATGATATTGGGTTCATGGCTACTCTGAATCAAAATTGCTTTATAAGTAAATATGTTAATTTTCATATTTGGTTAATGTTATGTGTTTTGTTAGATTATTTTTATTTGTAAAGTGGATGATTTTATAAAATGGTAGTTTATATGATTTTGTAGATTACATTAGTTATGTTATTGGCAAGGAGGATCCAAAAGACTTGGTAACAACTATAAGAAACCATAATAAACACATTGCGGTTTACTCAAAAGACTTAGAATTTATTTTTCCTCTCACATTTTATGTTAAACTACTTTTTTTTTGTTTGATATATAGTTTGTTTTTTAATTAAAGAAAAAATTATTTTATTTTGGTGTCCTTTCATTTTTATTATTTTTTTTTTACTTTAATAAAGACATAGCATGAATTTTTTCTGTGTATTTTTTCTTTTGTTATGTCTTTTTTGGTCTCATAGGAGAAATAAAATGAAGTGTATTGAAAATTTAGTTGATCTAATTTTGTATTTTATAGAAGAATATGACGGTCAACCACTGATGATGATGATACAACTATTTAAACCTATGCGTATTTAGATGAGGTCAACATCCAAAATAATTATCAGTCTTTCTAAACTTTGATTAACCTAAACTTTTCTAATGTAGTTGCATTCAGAAATAGGTACATGGACAGCTAGTGACCATTTCATAATTTTTTTATCAATTTAATTTTTAGTTTAGTATTGTATAAACTTTTGCATGTATTGGAATTTTATTGTTCTTTTACATTTCAATTTATAGTTTTACTATTTATATATTGTGAAGTTTGAATTCATTGATTGAAAGAAGGTAATTTTATTTAATTCTCATTTTATTTTTGTCTTATTTTTTCATGCAGTTTAATAGTTCAAGGTGTTGTATGTTCTTAGGCAATCAGTGGTGGACGAAATTATGATCACTTGTTCTTTCTACTTGTAGGATGTT
>NC_029776.3:42485947-42486597 GCF_000817695.3 Arachis duranensis | reverse complement strand
TAATAATTTTGGTGTTTCTACCCTTAGTTGCTTCCAATATTTGTGTGGAGGACAACTTATCCCCTGAGGTATCTCAGGGATCTCTTGATTTGCAGCCACATGTTATGCTACTGAGCTATGACGGCTTATATTTTTCCATCTCCCAAGACTCAGAGGTGGAAGCTTTTGTCTTCCCTTTGAGGTTTCTCTAGCCTTAGGTGCCATTAATGGTAATGGAAAAGCAAAAAAAAGCTATGCTTTTATCACACCAAACTTAAAATATTGCTCGCCCTCGAGCAAGAAAAGAAAGAAGAGAAGAAGAAGAAGAAGAAGAAAAAGGAGGTGAGTGAGGGGAGAAGGATTCGGCTATATGGGTGGGATTGGGTGGGAAAGAGAAGTTGAGTTGTAAAGGTAGGTGGTGAATGAGAAACAGAAGGGATGGAAAGAGAGAGGGCGAGGTAGGTGGGGATCCTGTGAGGTCCACAGATCCTGAGGTGAAAAGAAATACCATTCCTTCACCATATAGGCATGTAAAATGCCTTCGTGCATCATTCTGGCGTTTAAACGCCCATTGGTGCACGTTCTGGGCGTTCAACGCCCATGTAAAGCATGTTTCTGGCGTTGAACGCCAGTTTCATGCTTGTTACTGGCGTTCAGCGCCAGCTTTTCCT
>NC_029776.3:42485021-42485900 GCF_000817695.3 Arachis duranensis | reverse complement strand
AGTTTCATGCTTGTTTCTGGCGTTCAGCGCCAGATTGTCCTCTGTGTGCACATCCTGGCGTTAAACGCCAGGTTGTTGCTTATTTCTGGCGTTCAGCGCCAGAATGGTGCTCTGTTCTGGCGTTGAACGCCGGCCAGATGCACCTTCTGGGCGTTGAACGCCAGCCCGTGCGTCCTCCAGGGTAAAAAATTTTTTCTTCTGTTTTTGACTCTGTTTTTAATTTCTTTGATTTTTTCATGACTCCTCATGATCATGTACCTAATTCAACACAAAAATAACACTAAAACAAAATAAAATAAAATTAGATAGATAAAATTGGGTTGCCTCCCAACAAGCGCTTCTTTAATGTTAATAGCTTGACAGTGGCTCTCATGGAGCCACAGGGTGATCAGGTCAATGTTGTATAGTTGTCCACACCAAACTTAGAGTTTGGAGATGGGATCTCAACACCAAACTTAGAGTTTGGTTGTGGCCTCACAACACCAAACTTAGAGTTTGACTGTGTGGGCTCTTCTTGACTCTGAACTGAGAGAAGCTCTTCATGCTTACTCTCTTTTGTCACAGAGAGATGGCCATGTGCCTGAAACACAAGGTATTCCCCATTTAATTGAAGGACTAACTCTCCTCTGTGAACGTCTATCACAGCTTCTGCTGTGGCTAGGAAAGGTCTTCCTAGGATGATGCATTCATCATATTCCTTCCTAGTATCTAGGATTATGAAATCAGCAGGGATGTAAAGGCCTTCAACCTTCACTAGTACGTCCTCTACCATCCCATAAGCTTGTCTCATTGACTTGTCTGCCAATTGTAATGAGAACAAGGCAGGTTGTACCTCAATGATTCCCAGCTTCTCCATTACAGAGAGTGGCATCAGATTTA
>NC_029776.3:42484155-42484869 GCF_000817695.3 Arachis duranensis | reverse complement strand
AGTTCACTAATGAGCAAGGGAGGTTCACTTTCCCAAGTCTCATTACCAAACAGCTTGGCATTCAGCTTCATGATAGCTCCTAAATATTGAGCAACTTGCTCACCAGTCACATTTTCATCCTCTTCAGAGGACGAATAATAGTCAGAGCTCATGAATGGCAGAAGGAGATTTAATGGAATCTCTATGGTCTCTGTATGAGCCTCAGATTTCTCAGGATCCTTAATAGGAACTCCTTCTTGCTTGAAGGACATCCCAGGAGGTCTTCCCCACTAGGATTTTCGTCCTCCTCCTCCCTAGTGCATTCGGCCACTTTGATTAAATCAATGGCCTTGCACTCTCATTTTGGATTCTCTTCTGTATTACTTGGGAGAATACTGGGAGGAGTTTCAATAACTTTCTTACTCAGCTGGCCTACTTGTGCCTCTAAATTCCTAATGGAGGATCTTGTTTCATTCATGAAACTGAAAGTGGCCTTTGACAGATCAGAGACTATATTGGCTAAATTAGAATTATTTTGTTCAGAGTTCTCTGTCTGTTGCTGAGAAGATGATGGATATGGCTTACTATTATTCAGCCTATTGCGTCCACCATTGTTAAAACCTTGTTGAGGTTTTTGTTGATCCTTCCATGAGAAATTTGGATGATTTCTCCATGATGAGTTATAGGTGTTTCCATAAGGTTCACCTAAGTAATTAACCTCTGCCATGGCAGGGT
>NC_029776.3:42481433-42482363 GCF_000817695.3 Arachis duranensis | reverse complement strand
TTTTTAAAGAAAAACACAAAAATGACCCAAAACATGAAAATTTTGGATCAAGACACAAGATGCATGCAAGAACATTATGAATGTCAAGATGAACACCAAGAACACTTTGAAGATCATGATGAACATCAAGAACATAATTTTGAAAAATTTTTAATGCAAAGAAAACATGCAAGACACCAAACTTAGAAATTTTTAATGCATGGAAAATATGAATGCAAAAGTGCACATGAAAAACAACAACCAACACAAAACAAGAAAACATCAAGATCAAACAAGAGGACTTATCAAGAACAACTTGAAGATCATGAAGAACACTATGAATGCATGAGATTTTCGAAAAATGCAAGAAAAATTTTAAAAGCATGCAATTGACACCAAACTTAAAAATTAACACAAAACTCAAACAAGAAACACAAAATATTTTTGATTTTTATGATTTTCTAATTTTTTTGGATTTTTATTAATTATTTTCGAAAATAAAATTTGTGAAAACGAAAAAGAAAAGAAAAATTTTTGAAAAAGATTTTTGAAAAGAAAATTACCTAATCTGAGCAACAAGATGAACCGTCAGTTGTCCATACTCGAACAATCCCCGGCAACGGCGCCAAAAACTTGGTGGACGAAATTGTGATCACTTGTTCTTTCTACTTGTAGGATGTTTACTCTGATGGCATTGTTTATTTTCACAACTCCGTTCAACTAACCAGCAAGTGTACTCGGTCGTCCAAGTAATAAACCTTACGTGAGTAAGGGTCGAATCCACAGAGATTGTTGGTATGAAGCAAGCTATGGTCACCTTGCAAATCTCAGTCAGGCAGATTAAACATGATACTTGATTAGATTCAAAATAAATAAAAAGGAATAATAAAAGGGATAGAACACTTATGCAGATTCATTGGTAGAAATTTCAGATAAGCGGATGGAGATGCT
>NC_029776.3:42467321-42480747 GCF_000817695.3 Arachis duranensis | reverse complement strand
ATGACGTTTTTCTGGCGTTTAACTCCAGACAGCAGCGTGTACTTGGCGTTTAACGCCAAGTTACGTCGTCATTCTTCGAATAAAGTATGGACTATTATATATTTCTGGAAAGCCCTGGATGTCTACTTTCCAACGCCGTTGAGAGCGCGCCAATTGGAGTTCTGTAGCTCCAGAAAATCCATTTCGAGTGCAGAGAGGTCAGAATCCAACAGCATCAGCAGTCCTTTTGTCAGCCTTTTTCAGAGTTTTGCTCAAATCCCTCAATTTCAGTCAGAATTTACCTGAAATCACAGAAAAACACACAAACTCATAGTAAAGTCCAGAAATGTGAATTTAACATAAAAACTAATGAAAACATCCCTAAAAGTAGCTCAAACTTACTAGAAACTATATAAAAACAATGCCAAAAAGCATATAAATTATCCGCTCATCAATCAGCCATAACAAAGACAACCACAAAATTTAGTCATTGATGATATAATGGGTGGTGCAACTCCAGTGAAGAGTATTAAAAAAATTCTTAACATGATAGAGATGATTACATTATAAAATATTTCTGTTTCATGTTGAAAGTGAAGCCACTATTTTTATGATTAATATATAACTTGATTGGTATAGAAATGATCTGCTAGGTTGTTGGTACCATTATTTCTATTGAGGCTGGTGCCAATAATAAATTCTATTAAAAAGTGCAAATGCATAAGGATTGATATTGGTGTGAACATTGTAGAAAAACTTGTTTCAAACCAACTTTAAGGTCAGGATATGATTTAATATGAATATTATAATGTTGTTAATCTTTTTAGGCATGTATCATGTGTCAATTATAAGTGATAATAATCATTAGGATGATTACTTTGCAAATATTGCCTTCATATTATATAACTAATAGTACTAGTTTCATTAAGATAATTCTTTGGAATTTTAAGTTTAGGTTAATTTTGAAAAAAAAAACTGCAATTGAAATAAGGGATATTAGTGTAAGTAGCTAGTTTACTCTCTCAATTGTTTTAATTTTATTCTGTTATTTTTCCTTTCAAAAAAGAATGTAGGCAATCATAATTTTATTTTGATCAAGAAAGAACAAAGTGGAGATTTTTACTCAGCAGCATTGGAGAAAATTATTGAGAAGTGATGCCTTTTAAAATTGTCAGTTACCTTTAAGAATATAAATTTGACTGATCAAGTGTATATTATGGTTAAAATAAGCGATGATAAGAAATTGATAAAGTTATATGGATCCCAAACTTCGTCCTTTGATATTGGAGTATGTTATGAATACTTTCACTTGATTTTATGGTGTCATATTTTTCTAATATTTTTTACATTAGTTGCTTTGAGATCTAACATACCCCTTCTTTTCAAGGGTGGTGATTAAAATATTTTCAATATTGCTTTCAAATGGTCATAACGAAATTGAGTCAGAGACGAATGAAGTACTAACTATATCTTTATCTAATATTAGCATTTTTAAAATATTAAAAATGTAGGTTACTAATATTTATTGTATTGAGTGTATTGTCTTTTTATTGTATTAGAATTCTATTACAGAGAATAATTGCGATAATGACATAGAGACTCCCAGTAAATATGTTGTTGCTGATGTTATAAGGATTAATAATAAAGATGTGATATATAGTTTAAATGTTCAAGCATCTAGTAGCAAAACTTTTAGACGTGATATTGGTAAAAGAAAAATTAGGTAATTATTCTAGTGGTGGTTATGTTTGACTAATAATGTAAGGTGGATCACAAATCTTTGTATATATATGGTAATTAATGTTTAAGAGATGCTTAGTTGAATTTGTTATATATGTTAGGATGGCTTATGTTTTAGTTGAAATCCTGTTTACGTTATACATTTTTGTGTTTGTGTTGAAGTGTTGTAAGTAATATATGTGGTGAATGTCTAACTTATAATATTAATAATATTATGTTAACTCCTTTTTGATAATTTTACTGTTTTTTCGTTGGCTTATATTTATTACTATGTATGTATTTTTAGATATATAATACTACATACTATCATAAAAATAGATTAATAAAAAAGACATAAATTAGTAGAGGTAATCTAAGTAAATTAAATTATGTTTTGTTATGAAAATTTTATCTTAATTAATTTGAAGTATATAATCATATGAATAAGTACATTTGGTGATTAGCACTAAAGATTTTAGAAATGTTAGTAGAAAAATTAATTTTTTTTTGTACTTTTAAGATTTGATAAAAAGAAAATAAAGATTTATACGTATTATTAGATATTAAATTGTTTACGTCCTATTTTTTGTATTTCTAGAAGTAATAATTTATTTTTTTAGTGGTTAAAAAATCTATAGTTGCATTCTAAAAGATGTAAAAATATTTATGTAATAACATTATAATTTTAAATTTTTAATGCCTATTTTTAAAAAAATTAATTATTAAAGAATTATTTTATTTGAAGATTATGTCCTATGGTACAACCTATTTTTTAAATTCTAATTCAATAAATATCAATAAGTTTAGAATAAAAACAAATGTTAACTAAAGATAAAAAATACAGGCCTTTTATTATATTTTTATTATTTTTTTGTTATTTAATATAAAAATATTTACTTTCTACCTTTCAAGTTTAGTGTACATAGAAAAGGATAAGGAAAACAAGTTTTTACTCAAAGATAAAATTGTCTCTATCTTATTTTCTTCCATATTTGTTGATGACCTAAAATGGTGGTCTACGCCAATAGGAGCGACAAAAATAAGTACTTTTTTTGGATATCTCAGAATATTTTTCCATAATTGTGTGATCCAATACTTTCTCTTAATAATATTCTTTAAAGTATATTATGTCAATATGAGATAAAGTCGTAAAATTACTTTTTTTTGTTTCAAATTTTCAAATATTTTATGTGTATATGAAATTAGATCTATACAATTTTTTAAGAATATTATTTATTTAATTTTGTAGTTGTGTAAAATTATTACTATAGTTAATTGGTAAATTTTTTATCAGAAATTATTTAGAATGTAACATATCTGCTTTGATAATATAGGAGATTTATGTGTACGAGTTTACAATGATCAGAATAAAAGGACAACTATTTTCGTTTTATTATAAAAAAACATGTATGTCTTTTGTGTGTTATTTCTATTAGTCAGTGTCTTTGTTATATATTTTTCTAATTTTAATGTTCTAACTTTTGAACATAATGTTTATGGATAAATTCAATAGTTCGGTCAAAAAATTTTTAGAAAAAATATTGGATTTTACTATCAGATATAATCCAACATAACCAAAAACCATGTTTAATTCGCCAAATTTAAAATCAATAATTCTTTTTATATCTTCTCGACACATGCATCTATCTTACTTAAATGATAAGAAAAAAATTTACATTGACTTTTTATTTTGTTAAAAAGATCAATAAAAACTTTAATATTATTATGTCCACTTAATAAATTATTAGCAAAAACTGCATTATTATATTTTAATGTAACTTTTTATTTTATATTACAAATTTGATTTTATCAAAAGATGAATTGTTACAACTTAGTCTTATTGAAATTGAGTATATATTTAATATCAATGAAAAAATAGTTTGAGATTTTTCAATAATATCATTTCCTAATATGAATAACATTTATGTTCCAACACAAGGTGATTCACAAAACAGATTAATAATAGGTGAACTTTCTTATGACCATCTTAGTCTGACCAAAGAGCATAACCAATATTTGTCACAATTGACAACTAAATAAAGAGATGTTTATGATGAAATTCTTACGACTATTAGTTCAAAAACTGGAAAATTTTTTTCCATATATAGATATGGTGGTACAAGAAAAACTTTCATATATAAGGCTTTATTAGCTGTTATTAGATCAAAAGGCAAAATTGTGTTGACTGTTGTTTCAAGTGATATAGCATCTTTTTTACTACTTCGAGAAAAACCTACTTATTCCAGGTTTGCTATCGCTTTGACTCCTAATGAATGTTCAACTTGCAATATAAAACAAGAAAGTCGACTGCCTAAATTAATTTCAACAGCCAAACTAATAATTTAGGATGAACTTCATATGAATAAGTTTTGTTTTGAAGAATTAGATAGAACAATGAGAGATTTACTAAGATTCAATAGTGAATCAAGCATGACATTACCATTTGAAGGAAAGAAAGTTATTTTTGGTGGAGATTTCAGAAAAATCCTTATAGTAATTACAAAAGGACCTAGATAAGAAATTTTTAATGCTTCAATAAACTCATCTTATCTATGAAATCATTGTAAAGTGTTGAAGTTAACTCAAAATATGCGATTAAAGGCTACCAGTCAACATTACAAGAAAGACGCTGAATATCGGCTAATTTACCGTCGGATTTAGTGGCAAACTTTAGCGTCGGCTAAACTGACGATTTCGGGTGAAAAATTCGTTCTTGAAAAATATTACCGTCAGATTAGGAATTTTGTCGCTAAATCCGTCGGTAAGTTGTGGTGTGAAATTTCATGTTATTTGCGCCAATTTTACCGTCGAATTTTATAGCGAAATAATCTACGATAACGGATTTTAGTGAAACGCATCATTTAGGCCACAAGGAATGCATTACCGGTGAATTAATCTATCTGCCGGTAAATTCGATGGTAAAATTGGGATAAAATTCAATCACGAAATCCTTCCCTCTCACTTTTGCGAACTCTCTCTCTCTCTCTCTCTGTCTCTCTATCTCTCTCTCTCTCTCTCTTCTCTTCTCCCTCTCTCTTTTCTCTGCTACTCCATTGTAGTTGCTGTTGTCGCCACCACCTTGAGCTGCCACCGTCACCACTACTGGCAATCGTCAACGTTGCTGGAGTTGTCGCTGTTACCATCATTGTTGGTTTCCGTTTCCATCGGAGGTTCTCACCTTGTTGCCATCATTGCTGCCTCCTGTCACCACCACGCTTCCACCATCTTACAGCTATCATCAGAGCTAATTTTTCTATATTTTTTATTTTTCTAGATTTTTTCTTTATGAGTTTAGAATTTTGTTAAGTATTTTATTAAATTATTGATTATTTTTTTTAATGAAGTGCGTGATTAGGATTTGTTATGTTAATTTAGTGTTGTTAGAAATTACATAATGTTAGTATAGGTCATGGTACGGTTAAATTAAGAGTGCTTGAGTTGTTGGAAGATTTTATTTAATTATTAAGAGTGCTTGAGCTGGTTGAAGATTTTTTTTTTGTATTTACTGAATGAGTTTCTTTCAATTACATTCAATTTATATTGTTTTTTATTATGTATATTGTTAACTTGATGAAATTAAAACTATGTTTTAATTAATTGCAAATTATTTTTTGATGTAGTTTTATCTTGTAAATCTAATAAGTTGTTCTTATTAGGATAGTGCTATTTTCTCTGAGATCAATTGGAGTTCGCTTCTTTCTTAGTATGTGCAGTTGAATTCCAGGTTAGTATTCTATCTATGAATATACTGAATTGTTTAAGTTTTATGTTAGACTTACATTTCCTAGGATAGAGTTTTAGGACCAAAGTGAGAGAAGGTTGCATAGTGGTTCCTTCTCGAAATCCTTGTTTGCTAAAAAATTATCAAGTTATAAGGGATTGTGCACTAGAACAGCTAGGATTTGATGTTTTATTGAATGCGTGTTTGTTCTACTTTATGCTTGTAGTTGTTTCTTCTACCAAATTTCTATTTACATTTTTTAAAATATATTTGGTTTGTGAGAGAATGATAATTGGATTTGGTGGGAGATTCTAATTATAGAGAAAACTCTACCAAATTTTCTAAAAATTTTAACAAGTTGCGTTATTGGTTGAATTCTAGGGTTTTTTTTGCAAAATGATTCCCATACATCATCTGTAGATGTACGATATGGAGAACAGCGGATGGGGGAGAGGGGTTAAACCTGAGTTCTTTGAGGGAGTTGTCGAGTTTATTATGTATGTATTCAACAATAAACCATTTAAGTTTCAAACGGTAGCTAGGTGTCCGTGCTATAAGTGTCGACTGACTAAGTAGTTAGGACCTTCGGATATAACACGTCATTTTTATCATAATGGGTTCAAGAATGGGTATTGGATGTGGACAGAACATGGAGAGGTAGATAAGCAGGGAATTAATCAGTCTGCCTTAAATTCTAATAGGTATAGAGGGTCAATCAATAAGAGTTCAGGTGGTTAGAGGACTAAACATGGAAGACATTAATTGGGAGGATAACCAAGAGAGATATAATAAGATGGTGTTTGATGCAATTGGGTGTGGCCCATATGGAAGATGCTGAACAATACCCTAACCAGGAGGTAAAGAGATTTTATCATCTATTAGAATCTACTGTGAAACCTTTGTTTGAGGGGTGCGTTCATTCAAAATTGTCTACATGTGTTATAATGATGAATATTAAGTCTGTGTCAAATCATACACATGAGTCCTTTGATAAGTGAGCTACCCTTTGCAATGAACCAGTACCTCTCAGGACTATTGGCATCTCACGGAGCCACTACGAAGCAAAAAAGTTAATGTCAAAGTTATGTCTAAATTAAGTGAAAATCGATTGTTGTTTGCATGGTTGTATGTTGTATTACAAGGGAGACATGGATCTAAGCGCTTGAAGATTTTGTGATGCACCCCAGTTTTAAGTTGAGAGAGAACGGATTGGTAAACGACGTCCTAAGAGAGTTTCTCGATATTGATCTTCCTTTTTGCCGCAACAAAGACTCGTGTAGAAAGAAAAAAATTGAACAAGAAGAGGCACCGAAAAGGTTAAGTGGTTTGCAAGTTTGTCATTATGTCAGTAGAATCGGAAGGATCGTCGATAACGGGACAGGGTTGAGACCTCTGGGATATAGCAGGGAGCATAATTGGATGAAACAAAGTATATTTTTAAGTTGCCTTATTGGAAAGACAACTTAGTTCATCATTGTCTTGACGTGATGCACATTGAAAAAAATGTATTGATAATATCATGCACAATGTAATGGACAATGAACGAACAAAGTATAATGATAAAACAAGGTTGGACTTGGTGGACATTTTCAGGAGGCCAAATATGAATTTAAAGGGACTTGAGAATAGCTCGTGGGCTAAACCAAAGGCGGTGTTCGCTCTAACAAATAACCAAAGATAAAATATTTATTGGTGGATTAGGAGATTGAGGTTTTCTGACGGTTACACTTCTAACTTGGGTAGTGTGAAAACGTCTCACAGGGTAGACTTACTGGATTGAAGAGTCATAATTGTCATATCTTTATGGAGTCATTGCTTCCTATCGCGTTCAGAGAACTTCTTACCAACATTTGGAAACCTCTCACAGAAATAAGTGTTCTTTAGGGAGTTATGTGCTATGAAACTTAACGTTAATGATCTCACAGTCATGGAGAAGAACATTCCTATCGTACTTTGTAAGTTAGAGAAGATATTTCCTCTAAGACTTTTTGATGTTATGGAACATTTAGTAATCCACCTGCCATACAAAGCAAGAGTACGTAGGCCGGTCCAATTTAGGTAGATGTACCTTTTTGAGAGGATGATTGGATCCTTCAAGCACACTGTGAAGAACAAAGCTTGGATCAAGGGAAGTATCTACAAAATATTCTTAGTTGAAGAAATATCTGCATTTTGCTCTTTATATTTTGAGCTTCATGTTGAATCGCATAGAACAAGGGTTGGAAGGAACGTCGAAAAGGGAGAATCCTCGTCAACTAGAACAACATATCCAATATTTGTTCCGAATGGAGTTGTAATGGGCGCGGGTAGTGAATATTGGTTAGAAAAAAAGGAAATCAATGCCGTACATCTGCATGTGTTGTTTAACTGTGACTAGGTTTCACCCTACCCGAGGTTAGTTTTTTAAGTCTTTGTAAATAGTGTAATTAGTCAGATAATAACTTCTTAATCTAATCAAAACTTTAGTGCACTAAAATTTCATTATTTATCATATTGTATCATAGGTTATTCTAGGAAACAAATCCTGATAAACCATTGAACAATTTTTCACATTGGTTCCGAGAATAAGTCAGTGTCTCTCTATCTGGCACAACAAATTCGAAACTAGTTGCACTTAGTTGGGCCAAATGAATAAAGGCACAAGCTACCCGATATACAATATTAATGGATATTGTTTCATTTCTTTATAATGGTTGGTGGGAAAGAAAACAGATAACACCAAAGTCTAGGTTCGTGGGGATGTAAGCAGTGGTATAGTACGTTGCACAATATAACTCAATTAGAGTATTTTTGTCATACTACGTACAAGGTGTGCATGTTTAAATATGAATGGTATGATCCAAATTCACGACAAGGAAAACAAAAACACGAGGATTACAATATCACTAAAGTAAATGTAACCAGAAAATATAGGCACTACAATCTTTATATTCTACCCTCAAATGCATGACAGGTATACTATTTGCCTTATCTGCGGTCATGCAAGTCTAGCTGGGTTATTGTGGTTAAAACTAAGCCAAGAAGTCGCATAGAGTCTAATGGGACAGAGAGTCAAGAACCTTACCAAATTGATGACCCAACTGCTTTGAAAATAGTGGTTAATATCGGTGATGCGATCACCCTTAGCTTGGCTGTTATGGATGATGACATCATTGACCTTAGGGGAGATGACAACACATTACCAGCAGAAGCTGACAATTTGAAGAAGAAGAGCGGGTCGATGGAGATGAAGAAGAAGAATATGAGTTTAATGATCAAAAAATCACTTCGGAAGAGGAGGATGATGAACCAAAAGAAGAAGATGATATTCTGAATAAGGTTAATCTAAATATAGTTTAACTAACTTATCGTATGTTTAAATCTTATTATAGTGAGATCATATATAATTACAACGTACCCGAGCCTTAGTTCTATCTTATGTATTTTTTTATTTCTTTCAGGTTTTTTATACTATATGTTTGATCTTTCACGTCATATATGAATCACTATTTTGAGATAAATTATTAATTTATACTTTACTTATTTGGAGTTTACTATCGACTATTAACTCTGTTGGTCCATTATAGATTGAAAATAAAAAATAGAAAAAATTGGCATTAACATCGGATTTACCGTCAGAATTTTCCTGACGTTATTGGTTTTTCATGTTTTTTTAGAAAATAAAATATTAGAGCTACCGATAGCTTTACTGGTGAAAAAATCTGACAATACTAACGTGCAAATTTTCCACATTTGGCACTTACCGTTGGAAAAATTTCAACTGTATGTGGCATCAGGTTACCGTCACTTAAACGTCAAACTCTGTTGGTAATTCCGCCAAAAATTACCATCGGACAAACAATCCACCGGTAACCAATTTACTAGCGGATTATTTTTGTTATTTTGCCGGTGAATCTGACGGTACTCAATGTTTTTTTTTGTAGTGCAAGATAAAAATATTGAAGAGCTCAAGAGTTTCGTACATAGTGACTATTTAGATGACCCTACATATTTGAGCCATTTAGAAGGTCGAGAAATTTTTGCTCCAACTATTAATGTTGTTAAAGAAGTAAATAATTACATGTTCTCTTTGCATAAAAATGGATTAAAAACATACCCGAGTTCTGATTTTCCCTGTTTTGAGGAAGGAACTAATGATACTTATGCTAGCATGCATACTCTAGAATTTTTAGCAACTATTAAATCTTTTAGACTTCCAAATCATAAATTGCATTTTAACCAAGATTGTCTTGTTATGCTTATAAAAACTATTGATAATTCTGTCGAGTTATGTAATGGAACTAGATTAATCATTACAATACTCGAAAATAAGGTCATTGAAGCAAAGGTTTTAGCAGGAAATAACATTGGTAAAAAACTTTATATTTTAGGATGACATTGACTGTATTAGATAGTGGATTACCATTTAAATTCCAGCGTAGACAATTTTCTTTGATACTCTCTTATGCCTTTATTATAAACAAAAATCAAGGACAATCACTAAATCAAGTGGGGTTGCTTCTTAAACCGCCTGTATTTACATACTATCAACTTTATCTTATCATTTTTGATGCGTTTGTATCTTAAGTAGCTTTTCTTCATAGAGTTAATTACAATTCCTTTCATCTAAACCGATTAATTTAAGATATCATTTGCTACTAAAATGTTTTCTAAATGCTTTCAAGAAAATTCAGGAAAAAGAGAAGAAAAACTAAGTAGCCAAGGAAGCACCATCTAAAGGCAAGAAAAGGGAGCAGTATGCAACAACAAGCTTGTAACGTTTAAAGTCATGCAACCATGTAAACCAAGTAGTGTGCAATGCCATTACAGGCGTGCAACGCCTTCGAGAAGGCTCAAGGCTGGCATGCCACACTACAAGCATGGTGTGCAATGCCATTAAGGAGGAAGGGAGCTGGCGTGCCACGTCAGGAAAGTAGCGAGCAACACCTTCAGTCCAAGGGAGAAGTGGTATGCAACGCCTTCAAAGGCTTCCCAAGAGTGGTGTGTAACGCCACAAACTAGCATGTAATGCCCCAAAGAAAATAAGTGGTGTGTAATGCCACCTATGGAGTTACACGCCTTCTAAGTCCTGGAAGCCATGTAAGTTGGCTTGCAACGCCACCATCAAGGGTGTGCCACGCCAAGGATGAGAAGAGGATTGGCGTGTAACGCCTTAGACCCCTGAGAGGTGCACCAACTTGGCACCCAGGCGTGGAACTCCGCCAAGCCCAACCAAGATTGGCTTGCCATGCCAAGGCCCAAGTGTAACGTTAAGCAAGTCCACTCCCCTGGAAGTAGGGGTGAAAAAAGGCCAGGCGGCCTGCCAGGAGCCTGTAGCCTAGCCTGTGTTTAGCCTGGTCTGGCCTGACCTGTTATAGAATAGGCATAGGCTTAGACTCTTATAAAAGCCTTATTATGTTAATAGGTCAGGCCTAGGCTCACCAATTAGGCTTATTGCCTGTGAGGCCTGTTTGGACCTGTTAATACATAATTACATATATAAATAAATTTTTTATTATTAATAAAATTATGAGATATATGCTTATTAAAAAATAAGTTTTTTAAATAATATTTTTATTTTTGTAAAAAAAAATTATCAAGCCTTTTAACAGGCTTCAGTTCAGGCCAGGCTGAATAACAGGCCAGGCTTAGTACTTTAAAAAAAGCCTATAACAGGCTGCAGGTCAGATTCAGGCTAATTGACTACATGACAGGCCAGACCTGTTAAGAGTAAAGCCTGGCTTGGCCTGGTTTGTTTCCACCCCTACCTGAAAGGTGCAAATTCAATCAAGGCTGTAGAAGATTCTGTTAGGATATAATTTGATTTGAATATGTTTTAATTAGGATTTGAATTGTTATTGTTAATTATCTTATTCTTCTTAAAAGATGATATAAGATTTAGTTTTGAATTTAAATTTTAGGTAAACCTAAGATATAAATAAGTGAACATTGTTCACAGGAAAGAGATCTGGAACCTAGCCGTATCTCTTCACCTTTGTTTTTCATCTTTTTCCATGAGTCATTAATTCCTTTGTTAAGGGGTTAGGAGCTCTGTTTATGTTTTTATGGATTATTAATTTAAATTTTATTCTATTTTAAAGTATTGCATTGATCTATTTTTAAGATTGAGTTTTCGTTCTTCATCCTTAAAGGTTAGTAGTATTGGAAAATATGCTAATTCTATTTTAATTTCTGTTTATTACTTTGGAAAATTTAATATCAAAATTACAGCTTGAAAACTCTTTCTCGTGACTTTTTAATTTGATTAGGAATAGTGTTTTAAAAAGTGTTTGACGTTTCCTTTCTTTTAATTCTCAATTGTTTAAGGCTAGTTTAAATACGTGATATATAATTCGACCTAGAAGTACTTTTGAATTTTAATTAAAACTAACTCAGTTTTGTTCTAAACCTCTTTTCCTAATCGGTTGGCCAAGAAATTGGCGATCGATTAATTAAAGATAAATTCATGAGCCAAGAAATTGAGATTCAATTACTTATGATTTATCGTGAAAAAAATTTTGCATGCATCAAAATAGATAAACATAAGATTTAATCTTTTTAGAAACTAAATATCTCCAAAACCCTTGACACTCTCAACCAATGCCTTCTCTCAATCAATTAATTGCAGGTTCATCACTATCTCCTTACTAATTCCAGCATTCAAGATTTAGTCCAACTCTCACATTCAAGTTCAATCGATTCCATTAGCGATTGAATTCAATATTTATTTGTTCAATCTTTTAATTCTCGTAAAAACAATATTTATTTACCGTAATATTACTTGAACGATATAGTGTGTTTGTCAGTATTTGTCAACTTTAGTTTTTGCTCTTGAATTACTAACAAGAATGGAATAAAGAATCTTATTTGTCTTTATAACTCAAGCAACTGCACCAAAACAAACAACGTGGTTTATCATGAAGTATTCAAGAATATTTGATTTCATCTTGCAATTTTTATTGTCAACCTACTACATTGAAATTGGTACTGTAAACTAAACTTTTTTCTGGATTTATTGTTTACTAATTAAATTACTTATTCTAGTAGTTTTAAATTTTACGATATAAATTTTCTTACCGAAATTAAGAAAATAATATTTCGTTATAATAATTCCTTTTGCTAATAGTGTCAATATTTGATATTTACAGGATTTGGAGCAAGAACTATTTTAATTATACATGCTATCTAAACTTATAAACGGTAGTGGATGCTATCAGATTGTATTTTTATAAATTGAAATTATTAACTTTCAATGTTTCTCTTCAACTCTGTATAATATATTTTTTCAACAATTAGATTTTACTTTTACTAGAAATTTAATTACAGTGGTTCTTGTAGATTATTCATAACGTCTGCGCATCGTGCCCGCCGGGGGAAGGGACACTGCTAGTTAATTATATAAGTATTGATCATCCTGTCAAAACTTTATAATTATATTTTATGTTTCGAAAATTATTTGAAATTAGATTTTTCTCGAGTCTAGACGTATGGTCTAAGTTTTTTTTAGGAGCAGTGTCCGACTTTTTTATTTTCGAGGTACTGCCGGCTGAATTTTTTGTGAGGAGGTTGAGAATGGTATTTACAAGAGATTTCGATATTTAAATTAGCAAATGTTTTAGGTAAATTTTTAGTAGATTAAAACTTGAATATACCTGAGAGATATCAATGTATTTATAGTAAAATAAATAACCATTTTTTAGAGTAGTTTTACTTTTGTTGGTGGATAACAGTTCTCTTTTATTAGAGAGGTTATTGAAATCTCCTTTCTAAATTAATAAGAAATATCTTAGGAATTAGTTACTTATTTAGATAAATAGAACTAGACTCATGTCGCCGTATCCGACCTCTATAAAATTGGATAGGAGTAGATTGAAAAATATCTATAAATTAGACTTTATTTATTTTGTACCTAATTAAATTGTGAATCACTGCATAAACACTTTTCAACTCTCACTACTCTTAATCTAATCTAATAAGCTTTAAATTTAAAAGGTAGAATTGGCTTTTGCACTTTTCTTTTGTGTTTAT
>NC_029776.3:42421549-42467158 GCF_000817695.3 Arachis duranensis | reverse complement strand
TATTATTATTAGTATAAAATTTTAAATATTTTATTTTAATAAATATATAATAAAAAACTAAAAATAAAAATTTTTATTTTTTTATTTTTTCTAATTAATAACTTTAATCTATGTCCAAAGTTAGTTAAATCTTTTTTTATAATAAGTAAAGAAAAGATTTATTCACTGAGGTATTTCTATTTGGTTCACTTAAGACTTGGGACAGTATTTTGGTGTGAACTTGCGTCATTCGAGGACGACTAGGGCTACTTTTAGTAATGTCCTAAATAAGATTAGAGGGCGCCTTGTTGACTGGAAAAGCAGGATCCTTAACAAAGCAGAAAGATTGTGTTTTATCAATTTAGTGGCCTCATCTATTCCTATTTATAACATGCAAATGTCTCTCTCCCCAGTGAGTGTTTGTAATAACATCTCTTCCATGATACGCAAATTCCTTTGAAAAGAGCAGGTTGATGGGAGAGGGATGAGTTTTGTTAATTGGAAAACGGTAACCACCCCTAAAAAATATGGTGAACTTAGAGTAAGAGATCTTCGATGGTCTAATATTTTCCTTCTAAGTAAGTTTATTTGGCACCTTCACAACTCATCGGAGAAACTTTGGGTTCAACTTGTCACAAATAAATACCTTTCGAATAGGGAGGTAAAAATTCTCCCTTTTTCTAATAATGCATTCCCCTTTTGGAAGGGTATTTATAAAGTCTTCCAAGTCTTGTAAGATGGCTATTCTTGGAATACTGGTCCTCCTCACCAATCTTTCTAGTATGATGGTTGGAGATTTGAAGGGTCCCTTGCTGACATTCTTTCCTTTGTCCACATCTTAGATGTTAAGCTGAGTCTTCAGGATTTATGGGAGAATGGTACTTGGAATTTGGATCGGGTTTGCACCATGATTCCAGAGGAGATGAGACAATATTTTGGCTTATAGTATGGATCTTCAAGTTGAAATTAACACTGGTTGGTTTTGGAATGCATCTTCAAAATGTGGCTATTATTGGTTGTGCAAGAGGAATTTAAATTGGGATGATCAAAGTAATTGGTTGCGGTTTTGGCACCTGAAGGTCCCTAAAAAGTATAAGTTGTTGGTCTAGCTTTCTCTCCACTAAGGATTACCTACTGCTTCTTTTCTTTTTCAGAGAGGCCTTACCTCTTTGGATCTTTGTCCTTGGTGCAACACTAGCCCTAAAATTGTGTTTCACTATCTTTATGATTGTCTTATGTCCTGCAATATTTGGCAAAGTTTGAATTATGATAAGGTGAACCTTGATTTATTACTTTGGATTTTGTGAGAAAAGAATTGTAAAGCTTATCGCTTTTTCTCTACTCTATGGTGGATATGGAGGGAGAGAAACAATGCTATTTTCAATCCTTCAGATCCTTGGACTCCGATAAGGTGATTGTTCTAAACCATGCCTCTGAGAGTATGTTACACAAGATTTTTACCTCACAACAAGCTTTTTGCCTGTCTCCCTTGATTATGAACTGGAACCCTCCTACTCATGGCTCTGTCAAAGTCAATTGTGATGCTAGCAAACTTGATGCTGATGGTGCTCTTGGCTTCGGTTGTGTTATCCAAGAATGGCACGGTGTGTGGAAGATAGGTTGTGTTGGAATTATTCCTTTTTTCAGTGTTCTTCAGGATAAATTATTTGCTATTTGGAGAGGCTTATTGCTGGTTTGAAAGGCTAGTTTAAAGATGTTTGTTGCGAGACCGATTGTCATGAGGCCTTCCTTTTGTTGAGAGATTTTTCTGCTCATCCTAGCAACAAGGTAAGTTCCTTGTTTGAGAAAATTTGTGACATTATAGGACTCTCGTAGAGGACAGATCTGGTGTTGATTTAGAGAACGGCGAATTATATGGCTGACTCCTTGGCCAAATATACTATTAAAAAAAGGTGTTTATCATGCTGAATGGGAGGGTCTTCAATTTCTTCTTTCTCAAGACATGATGTCTTAGTTGTTATGTGATTCTTGAACCGTGTTTCTTTTTGCCTCTTTTTTTTCATTTTTTAATTACAATCACAAAAAAAAAAAATACTACACATAACTCAAAAATCAATTATTATATATAAAAATATGTATTTGACATCTTATAATTTTTTATTGTATTACCATAAATAAACTTGATTATTATTTTTCTATTAAAAATTTGATTATTTTACTGCGGTAACAAATTTGATTATTTTGCTAAAAAACATATAAATTAATATGTATAAATACATAATAATTTATTTGATAATTAACTTTTAGTGTGCATAAAATATTTTTACTTAAATATATTAAAAAATAAATTAGATAGCATTGTTTTCTTTATATTCCCTCTTAAATATAAGCACTTAAATATAATTACTTTAAAGTTCAAACATTGTCAATCACAATAGTAACCACACGTTAATCATCTTTCAGCTTCCTCCATTTTTTCATGCGACACTATGATTTTGTCCTTGTTATTATAGGATTACCAAGTGTTCATAACACGCAGCGAAAAAAAAAGAAAATAATCCTAAAGATTTATTTTGTGCATAAACTTTATTCCAATAATGAATATATAGTGGATTAGATCTAAATACCTGAGTACGCTAGTAAAAATCTTTTTCTCCTTCGATGGTACGAAGGCGCTATGCGTATCTACACCGAGAGCAACTTTTGCTGTCAACTCTTTGACAAACGGGTATCTGATCTAAATTGAGAACCTCTTTGCAACCTTTTGCACACCATAAAATTCTTCTTCAAGAATTAAGCTCACATACATTTATGTGTGTAGAGGTAAAGGAATAAAAATCCTTGTTATTTTCTCTTATTCTCTCCTCTTGGCATACATATATATATAGTATGAGATTTGTTACTAATTTTAAATTTGATTCTCAATTCAAATTTAAATCATATCTTGAAATTCCAAATTTGAATCCTTCAAATTTCATGAATCATATCATAACAATTTAAAACATAATTGATTTGGATCTCATCTAAATTTATAATTCAAATTCAGAAATAGAATAACCAATTATTCTCAAATCTTATTTAATATTCTCAATTATCATATTATTATTATTATTATTATTATTATTATTATTATTATTATTATTATTATTGCTAGCAAAGAATATAATAATACGGGACTACTACACATTCATGTAACCATGTAACCAAGTTGGCCCAAACCAAAAACAAATAACGTGCTTCCAATCTCATTAAATAAACGTGAGTTCCACGCACCCCATACAAACGAAATGACTCTTCATTCGCGCTTCATTATGAAAAGAGTTTCTTCTTCTACAACACACACGAAACCACTCCGTCTCTTCAAATCTCTCTCAAAATCACTCAAACTTTAGTCACATTCTCTGCGAAAATCACTACTCCAGCAAAATCGGGAGAAGATTTGCAAGAAACAACCAAAAAAGAATGAAAATAGCATCAGAGACTACAATATTGCGTTTCTCCTAGTTGCATTTTAGGTTTACTGAATTTATTTTCTTCGTTTAGTAGATCAAACTATTGTGCATGCATTTCTACAGTATAACGAGGGTTTGGAATGAAATTTATTACTTTTTTCATTCAGTTTAGTAGACAGTGTAACTAGCGCTTTGAAATTGGTTGTTACATGTTCAGTACTTCTTTTGCATGGAGAAATACTATTCTTGATGATTAAAAGTTGAAAACGATTTATTCTTGATATGAACATTTTTGGGTTCGGTGGCATTCTTGAAATATTGTGAATGAGTTTTTACAGTAGTATAACTAGGGCTTTGGAATAAATTTTGTGGATATTTTTAAATTTGGTCAAATGAATTTTATTCAATTCAGTGGCTTCCTTTTGCTTTGTTCGGTGGCTTTTAATTGACTTGATTAAGATATATATGCTTGTGCTTATTGGTGTATTGAGTAAAGTATTGACCAAACCTTTTCCTTACAGCAAAACAGAACAAGACAATGGTAACAATGAAGGAGAAGGCGCACTATAACGTAAGCACATTAAATATATTTATACGCTTTCATTCGAATAATATCTATTTTATATTATAAATATATCCTCACATTCTGTTTCAAAACTTACAGAAAACTCAATATTGCAGATGCCAAACAAAGGCAATGGCAACAGTGTACAAGGATATGACTCAAGAAAAAAAGATATAGTGAAAGAAATAGGATTTGGTGCCTTGGCACATGTCTCAGAAATGAATGTCTCTCATGCGCTGTTGAGAGAATTGATTGATCACTTTGATGAAGAGAAAGGATGCTTGAAAAATCTCCAAGGCAGAATATACATAACTCCTCGGAAAGTAGTAGCTGCCCTGGGCATAACCAATGGAGGTAATACACTTTCCACTTACTGCTTATTTTTAGTTCATTGGTTTACAGAAAATTAAACTAATCCTTTTTGACTGATTTGTGCTACTAAAATATTGTAGGGAATCGTTTTAATAATAAGATTGATTACAACAACCTGAATCTAGAAGACAAGGAATGTGCTGGATATGAGCATAGAAGGGGAGGAGAACCAGAAAAAGTTCAAGAGGACTTTTGTTGTCTTCATACAAAAGTGCTTCTTGCTGTCTACAACAATAAGTGTGGCCTGCCCAATCCATAAGCCACCAATCTTTCATGTGACAATATTCGGAAATGGGATTGGGCAAAACATGTGCTCAACTTCTTGATGAAAGGAGTTGAAAACAAAAGAATGGGGAAGAAACAGTTTGTTGATGGCTGTATTTTCGTGTTGATGCTGGTATACTTTCACGAAACCAAGTTTCCTCACCCATTTGCACCTGAGGCTCCCCCAGCACCTTGGGTGGCCCATTGGACAAAGCAAATGATGCTTGAACAGATTTCTAGAGAAGCAACAGAACTATTGGTAAATACTATACTAAAATTCCCCCTAAAATTTGGTTTCAAATGCTTTTAAAATCTCTACTAACTAAATAAACTTATGTTTTAGGTTATAATTAATTTATTTGTCCTACTGGCAATTGTTCACCATATAAACCTTATTCGGTTCAATGGGCTCGCTCCCTTTGCTTCACCTGATTCTTACTGTGTTCAATTGTGTCCTTGTGCATGCAAAAATGTTTCTTTGATCATTAAATAATCATCATGTTTCATGGCTTTTTATTCAGCACATTAGTATCATTCGATAAAGTGGTTTTGCTCATGTTGATTAAATGGTTGTTATTGTATTTCTCATTAAATAATTGACTCCTTGTTTCTGTGTTAAGGACTTCTGAACAAAAAAGAAAAAAAGAATGAAAAAACAGAAACAAAGAAGATGGATAAAAAAGAAAAGGGAAAGAAAATTAAAAAGAAAATTGTCAATCTGGATTCTTCTTCTGAAGAAGAAAGATTTTCTGAATCTGAATCTCAATTTGAATCCGACAAAACACCACCGGCAAAGAAAGCAAGACAAACGAAGGTGGTTGATGAGAAGGATTCACAATCAGCAACTGAAATTGAAAGCATTCCCACGGTATTGTTTCTTTTGTTGATACTTTCATTTTTAGTGTATTGATACTTATTTTATGAATTTTCAGAACTGAACAAGCAAAAGACAAGCTACAGAAAGAAGAAGGCAAGCGTTGGAATTGTTAAGAGAAAAGAGATAAAAAAAAGAAATGATGAAGCTCAATCAACACACATTGCTCCGGATCAATTTGCCTCAACAGAGGCACCAAATGAATCCTCTCAGACGTAAGATTCAATTTCTTATACCAAGTTCTTTTCCTTTCTTTGCTTACTTTTGCTAGAACCTTTTGTAATTCCTCTAGATTCAATTAATAATATTTATTTATCTTGGTTAGAATGCCAACCGTAAATCTCAGAAGTGAACCACTCTTACAGACTCAAGAAAGCTTCGCACCATCTGTAAATGCCCAAGACAATACCAGGTTTGTTGCACTCTTTACTTTTGGTTCGTGGTTTCCAAAAATGAATTTGATATGTTTTTAGACCTCTGCTTTTAATCTTGGCTTCTCATTTTAATTTGTATCTTTTTTTTAGGAAAAATACCCCAGAATCCACGGTAAAATATTAAAAAAAAAAGAAAATCCATCCAAGAAAGACTTTAAAAAGTCCATTAGTGTAAGTTAAAAATATTTATATTACTCGATCAGATTTAGGTAATTAAATTTTGTTTAATTAATCTCACGAAAAGCTTGTTTAATTGTCATTAGGGCTACACCCAATTCTGAGCTACAAATAATTCCGGTTCAACAAGAAACTCATTCTGAACCTTTGAAAATGTGAGCTTTTCAATGTGCGGATTTTCGTTTCTTAGAACAAATTCTAATTATTCAACATTTACTTCTTTCTTGTTTACATTCCTTAAAAATCCTCTTGCATCATCATCATCATCATCATTATTATTGTCTCTTCCAAGTTCTCTTTAAGAAGAGTTAATCAATGATAGGTTTATCTATATCCCTCTAGAAAGCCAAACACAACAAACCTCTGATAAAGAGTAAGTTTATAAATATTTATTCACCATATGAGTCTTCTTCAGTTCTGTGGGCTTGGTAATTTTAAATCATTACTGAAATATTTGCTATTTAATACAGCAGCCCCACAAAAGAAGAAGAAGAAGAAGAAGAAGAAGAAGAAGAAGAAGAAGAACAACAACAACAACAACAACCTGAATTGTAAGTTTTACCATTATTTGCCATATTGCTTAATTTAGGTTCAGTGGATTTGGTTATTTTAGATCACTTGATAGATAGTGTGTTCAGGATTTAGGGTTATTTTAAATCACTTCAACATCTATTAATGCAGTAGCCCTCTGGAGCCACAACACCAGCCCAGCAAAGAAGCAACAGTGCAGTAATCGGAAGAAGATGTAGATGTTAATGTGTAAGTTTTACTGCTTATACAAATCCCAATAATTTTACTTCACTACATTTTTTAATTGTAAATTTTATCTCTTCTGTTTCTCACAGCTATCCTCCAGAACCTAAAAAGTAGGCTGTTGAGATATCTTCACCGAAGAAAACAAAACCAAAACCTACATTGTCTCTTACGAGTTCTGTTATTGAAGAATTATTGAAAGATGACTATTTCTATTAAATTTTTTATGATGAGTAAGTTGCACATAAAAGTTATTTTTATTAATTTTAATGGATTATTTTTGAACTGTTATCTGTTTAATGCAGCAGCCCCGTTGAAGAAGAATAGCAACCTAGACAAAGGGAAGATGATATGCCTTCCTTTAACCTTGGAATAAGTCCACCAGCATCTCAACCAAGTCAACCCTCTGAGCCGCCTATTTCACAGCTTGAAGTCCTGGCAGAGGCGGTGGTAGATGCTGGAGTGACGGCGGCATTAAAGTTTACAGAAGCAACAACTTCCGAGCCACCCTTGCTAGCTGATATAGTTTTAAAAACTCCGAAAAAAAATCTCAAAGGAATTAATTGAAAAGTGTTATCATTGGATGACACATGTAAAAAAGATAAAGAGTAGTACCAATGAATATGATGCAATTTTCGTCTTAAAACATCAGGCGCTTTATGAGGGGTTAAGAGAATATTTCATATCTCTAATACCGAAAGAGCAAGTGCATGCCACGGTAAATCCTTTTTCAATTGCATTAACATTAATGATTTTTCTAAACACTCTTATATAGTATATCTCATAAATTTTCACCCTGTAAGTGGTTTGTATATACAGCATGATTCTCAACGAAATAAAAGTTCAGCGGTATCAAGAACAAATATACATTGTGCCGCTGGATATTGTGGTAAGCTAAATTTATAATTCACTGTTGATTCCTGTTCGGTTCAGTCAGAATGTTTATATTGGTTCACCTGATTCTTATGTGTTCTATTGAGTTCTTTTTTCTTCATGATTGAATATTTTTCATGTCATATTCAACATATGAATTGTGTTTGGTTCGGTGGAAATTTGATTTAACTGATGTTTGTTTTACAGAATTTTATGTTGGGAAGACATGGCGTGGATTACATTGATAAAATGACAAACAAGGCATACCGGTTTGATATTGAGCAGTATGCGCACCATCGCCAGTTTCTTGACAAAAGAAAACATGCTTCACATCCATTTGTAAGTTGAAATTTCTAAAAATTCTTTAATAATTCTCTCATTTGTTATTTGTTTCCACCAAAATATTCTATCATTTACCCACAATTCAGTTATTTGTGGCAATTTGCAACAGAGCTCATTGGTGGTTGCGGATTACTTATGTGAACAAAAAGAAATTCTATGTGCTTGACCTTATCAATAAACCAAAAAAATATATACCTGAATCAAGAGTAATGTTGAACAAATTTGTTGTAAGTTATTTTTCTTGTAAATTATTCAAATAATTTAGTACATGAAGTGAGTTCGATTTATTGTTAATGCTTTTTTTATATTTGTGTCCCTTTCAGAGATTAATAATTTCTCAGATGAGGGTTTACGCTGGGGCGGAACCCTTAATGGAAGATGGGCTGGGAAAAGAAGTAGAGTATATCCAATTGAATGGTCAACGTACAGAGTAACAATCTTTATCTTCTATAGTGCTATATTTAATGTATTTTATTTTGTATACTATTAATTGTATGATAATCAATTCTTGCATAGCTATGATTATGGAATATATGTCATGAAATGGCTCGAAACAATTGATCCACAAAAGATCAAAAGCGGGAAGAAATATAAATATAGATCTTGGACACAAGTAAGTACTTTCTAAAATTAATAAACTTCTTTCTTTTTTTATTTCAGTTGGGTTCATTTGTTATGTAACTAATCTCCTTTCAATTGAAATGTAGGAAGAGATTGATGACTTCAGATACTAATATGGTCCAAATCTTCTGTTGCATGAAATGAACAAACTCAGAGAGCAAGTGATTTGGAAATCTGAAGCAATAACACTGCCAAAGCCATCTGCTACCCTATCTAGCCCTTATTGTGAATTCACATATGGGGATTTAGATAGTAAATAGGATATAGTGTAATTCACTGATTGTATTTGACAATATTTATATGTGAATATTAATGTATATATGCGAATATTAATGTAAATGCTAATCTATGTATCTAATCTTAATATCAATACTTTTTTTAATGTATTCAATGTACTTATCTGAGATGTTAATTTATAAATCTCTTGGAACTATCTGGCTGCTATTTTATTCTAGGTTCTCAGTGATTGCAATCAGTGTATTTACCAATACATTAGTAACACCAAAAAACACAATGAACCGAAATTTATACACTAGCTGAACCGAAAGATACAAACACACTATACAAAAATTCTGAGAGCTAATTACAAAAAAATGTTTCTATCAGTATTCAATTTTAAAACAGTGAACCCTAAAATCCTAAACGCCTAAAACTCTAAAACCTTAACCCTTAAAACCCTGAACCCCTGAACCCCTGAACCCTGAACACAGTGAACCGAAATTAATACACTTGGCAAACCGAAATTAATCAACTTAGAAATTAATACACTAGACAAATAAAAAAACTGCATATATCAATATAGAATTTCACAAAAAAAGTGAATATTCATTAAAAACTAACAACAGTCAGAAATTACCCCTGCTATAACCATGGTGAACCAAAATTTGCTCATGGGTGAACAAAAATTTACATTAATAAAAACTAAAACTTGTACAATCGTCTCTTGCATAATTCATATCTGGTGCATTGTAAATAGTGGAGTTTGACTGAATTGATGATCCGGAGTCTAAAAGGTTCAACTACAAAAAGACATAATTAATTCTATATTAGCAAGATGAATAATTGAATTTTTAACTAATTAAAAGCAAGTCAATTTTACCTTGCTTGGAGCTGTCTTTTTCTTTTTCTTCATGGCATTTGAGATCTTTTTTTCCAGGTTTGATCCAAGTTTGTTCTTGGGCCGACCTCTTGTTTTGAGACGTGGTGGATTTTGAAGGTCATTCACATTGCTTAATGTTGCTTCTTCGTGCGTTAACAAAATTTTTCCATTGCTTCTCTCTTGATATTCTTCCATCTCTGCCATGACCTTGTCAAATGCTCAGTGTAGAATTCTGGTCAACTCTTCAGACTCAAATGCATATTCACATATATTGTGTGATCGAAACACCAATTCGTCAAATCTCTTACTTCTCGACTCCAGTAGAGGTTCATCTTGGCTGCTCTTGATGTGTGTATGCCTCCTCTTTATGTTCTTGCTCCAGCATTCCAATATGTATTTCGGTGCTACGTTATCCACTTGCTCAAAGCTTAGGACGCTTAGGGAATGGTAGCACAATATGCCCCTAGACTCAAATAGCAAGCAATGACACTTTACATCTCGTGATACTGCGTCATAGGTGACGACAAACTTGTTGAATGTGGAATTGGAAACCTACTCTATGACTTCATATGTTGTGAAACCTAGGGTGGAATGCATTAATCTTGTGATACAATTCACTTTACCTCTGAATTGAGCTTGAACTTCTCTGAACTTCTAATGGGTATATACATGCCGAAACTGTGCCTCTATTGCTGATTTTGTTGCGTACGGTATCACGGTGTGAAAATCTGTAGCATCAAATTCTCTCTCTGCTTGCTCTCTGCTTGCTAGGCAATTGTCGTATTGCTTCATGAATTCTCTCAAGGAGCTATTCTGTGTGATGAACTTGTTGAAAAATAAATGCATGCTCTCACTCCTTTGTGTGCTTCTCATCCCGGCCTAGAAGTGGTGATCCAAGTAAACTGGAATCCATATATGCCGATCCTTGTACAGCTCTGCAAAACAAACAGAACCCATAAGGTGTGGTGAACTGAAAACAGTGCATGCTTTGGGAAAAAAAGATTTGTGCATGAAAATAATTCGAATTGAAACCTCAATTACCTAAAATCCACTTATTTCCTCTGAGACCATACTTTATGAGGAAATCATTCCAGTTTCTATCAAATGCGTCTTTTTGTGTACGAGTTCCAAACAACATGGCTCATTTCTTGTTCAATATCAATGTGTCTCTTGTAGCCGTTTAGTTTGCTTGGGATCTTCTTCATGATGTGCCAGATACACCAGCGATGAATTGTTGTTGGCATGTATAGCTCAATTGCCCTTTGAATCAATGCGCATTGATCGGTAAGAATTTCTTTTGGTGCTTTCCCTCCCATGCAACGTATCCAAAACTCAAATAGCCATTTGAATGATTGAATGTCCTCATTTTTCATCAGCGCACATCCAAGAAGTATCGACTAGCCATGGTGATTCACGCCAACAAAAGAACCCAAAAGCAAATTGTACCTGCATAAATAAGGGCACCCAGACTGTGGTGAACTGAAAGATATACATTCAAAGAACATGAAAATATATGTAACTGAACGAAATACCTGTTTGTATTATAGGTGGTGTCAAATGAAACCACGTCTCTAAAATACTCAAATGCAGCCCTGCTTCTTGCATCGGCCCAGAATGCATGTTTAATGTAGTGATCGCCTTCAAGGTTGAGCTCAAAGAAGAAATTTTGGTTCTTCTCTTTCATTCTTACTAGGTACTTCCCAAATTCTTTGGCATCGTCTTCTTCGGAAATATTCCGTACTTCCCTTGTGATGTAATTCCTCACGTCTTTTTCTATAAAACCTAGTTCACGGTGGCTGCCAGCTGCTGCCATAAATGATTGGTAAGTTTTGCTCGGTCTGATTCCCGCTTCCTCATGGGTTTCAATGGTGCGACGCACAAACATGCTAAGCTCCCTGTGTTGTTTGAGCATCTCTGTCCGTTCTGGACAGTAAGGATGTGAATGATTCAAAACAACTTTGGAAATTGTCCAAACACCGATGTCCTTCCTTATATGTCCATAAATCTTGGCTGGACAGTTTAACCCAGTTGAGGGGTTTGTCTTCAGAGTTGGAGATATCTTAGATTTCCACCTCCCCTCTCTGGTGCATACAATTAGTTGATTCTTAATTTTGTCTCCATCCCGAGTCATGTTCCTTATTTTTGTAAAAAAATCGACAAGTTTGGAATAATGTTTATAGAACTTTGCAGCTTCTTCTAGTGTCTCAAAATCATTCCCACCTTTGGGACAAATCTTTCATCCCCAACACAGCTGGTCTGCACGGTGAACCGAAAACATTATTAACGATGAAACAGTTATATAATACTTACCGAACTGAAAGGTTACTAACAGTAAACGAAAGATAATCCATTATACAAAACCAAATTTGAAACAACTCTGTCTACAATTTAAATAGTATAAATTCAATTCAATTCAGATTCAGATCACCTCCGTCCATTCAATTCAATTCAAATAAAATTAGCAATTGTATTCCATTGAATTCAATAATCCAAACCTTATCAAATTGATGCGTTTTCGAATAATAATCGCATTCATTCAACGGATTTGAAGTTGATTCATTCATTGTTTCAATTCAAAACTCCAAATCGAAGAAAAAACAAAGGAAAAAGAAGAATGACGAAGCTGATTACGTCAAAATTAATCCAGATCCATAATGCAGAGAACAAGGAATTTTATTAGGTTGAAGAAGAAGAAGAAGAAGAGAAAGAAGAAGAAGAAGAAGAAGAAGAAGAAGAAGAAGAAGAAGAAGAAGAAGAAGAACGCGAACAGAGAAGAAAAACGAAAACGCAACAAGAGAACAAGGTTTACGTTGAGAAAGGTTTATGTTCAGAAAAGTTTATCACGAACAAAAGGTTTACGTTATATACGTTATATCAGGCGCGTGTATAACAAACGACTGTGGGGTTATAGAACGCGCGTGTGAAGGAAGTTACTTGGATAACATCCATGTATTTTTACATGGATGTAAAATTTTCCGATAATAATATTCCATTTTGAATTAATATAATTATTTATTTGATCAAATCAAAATAATAATTAAATAATTCTACAACAAATATTAGAACACTCGTTAGTGTATGATCCCATAGGTTCAATACTAAGCAGGTAGTAAATTAGTCATACTAAATTTACTAATCAAGGTTGGCGTCTAGCAACACTCCTCAATAACCCGATAGTATGAAGTAATATATTTTTACTAAGAACCTCATAAGAACAAAGTATAATTCCTTCCGTCTTTCCAGCTCTTGGTTAACCCTTAGAGTATGGTTTAATTGTCAAACTCTAACTTGTTATCATTATTATAATGAACTGTGAATAACCTAAGAAACTCATTTCTTCATTCATTCAATCCCCTTGGCCAAAGTTTTATTCATCTCAGTCATTATAATCATAGAGCTCAAACTCTTTACCGAGAGTTGACGAATTTCTTATTTACTAATCATTAATTCTACATGTATTTAAATCATACCCAATATTCATTTAACTAGCACCCTAGGGTATTAGGTGTCTGGAATCAAAGTATAATAAATACATTGTTAATTACTATGATAGTAGCAGGTCAAAGAAAACTCTATTACTATGATCATCTTGAGAATATCCTATTGACAAATATACGGTAATTATAACCATTAGGATTCTCAAAGTGAGTCAGTTCAACGGTCATATCTCTATATGCAACATCTATATATATAATTTAATAGATGAGATCTATTAATCTTCATCCAATGAAGACCATATATATATATTGATCTTTCTAGATTATTAATGCCCTTTTTAATAATCCTATGACCAAGAACAATTTATATTAAATTATAAAAGATTTATCTCTCAATATTGTGATCACTATCACAATGATAAATCTCTAAATTTAATCAAGGACCTTATTATATTAATTGTTTGATTACTCGCTAGAATGCTGGATCGGATGGATGTCGGGTCGTGAGCAACGAGTTGAGGGAGGATGTATCTGAACCTGGGCATTACCTTGATGAAGAGGTGTTGTCTCGATCATTGGTGAGTCAGCAGATGGGGCCACCTGCAAAGACACTCCAATGCTAAAGTAAGCGTCTATATGATGAGGCGGCTAATTAGGATAAAAATGACATACTTCTAGGGAGGAGTAGGTCCTTCTCTATTTATACCTTGTACTCGGGTGGGCCCTTTGACTTGGGCCCACCCGTCTAAAAGCTTCTGCCAGCTATCTAGGTCTTCATCCAGGAACGAAGTAACGTGCGGGTCACCTTTTTGTGCGGGTTGAGGCCTCGCCAGGTGTGTACGGGTCAAGGACCTGTCAAGTCGGCAGTTCGTTTGGTAGACCTCCAGCCCATATTGGGCTGGACCTGAACAGTGTCCCCAATTGGCAAGCTGTGAGGCTTGCGATTGGCACATTCGAGTTACAAGTGTCTTCCCGTGTAGTGCTTCTCCCCTACTCATGGTCCGTTGACGAGATCCACGTCTTTAGTGCACGTCAACTGCCCCCAACCGTTGCTTAGGATGTCGTTTCGATATCCGTGCATGCTCTTTATGACTGATTTGAAATTAAGAGGAAATGCCTATTCCACCCCTGCCTTTTCACGCTCCTCCTGACAGTTACCATTTAGCATGCCTCCCTTTTGATATCTCCTCCATTTCACATTTTCCTTTTTCACTCTCTTTTGCCCCTTCACAATCGACATTCCAGACATTTTACAAACATTAACTTGCCTTCTACCTGCTGTACATTTCATTGCATTTGCCTTCAAATCAACGCCTCTTTCCACTCTTTTTACTTACTGGTACGTGAATCTATGATACTTCTCTTGTTTATTTTAATGATTTTCGCTGTTGTTTGTTACTGTGTATTGCATTTGTTGGGTTTGTTATTGCGTTTTGTTTCCGCTTTGCTTGGTTGAACTCGCCATTGTTAGTTAGTCCTTAGGAGGGTAATACAGGTGTTTTCTTCATGGAACCTAGGCCTGAACTGGTGCAAAATAGCATAGGGTAGTGACGTAGTGGAACATAATTATTTTATTTTTTTCTGAGTTTTCAACTTATTGTGTTGACTTAAGTGGTTCTCCTACTGTAGGTATAGTGCAGCAACCCACGGCACGAAACCCTGTGGATCGTTATGCCTGGGTTATAACCGACATGACGAATACGGTGTTCGGAATAATCCATGAGGAATTGCAAGAGTTCTACAACTCCGGGGCATTGTGTGGGGGTGGCCCAGAGGAGGCAAACTACAACGTATTCGTTTTGTGAGCCCAGGAACGCATATGCCTGTTAAACTTGTCGTCTTCCCTGATTCCTGACTGGATGTGGGTGTAAAAACCCATGTTCACCATATTGGCTGCTTGTCTTCCCTTCTCACTTTTCATCATGTCCCTCCTAAATCGTTGTAACGTTGCCCGTCACAGCTTCACCCGAACAGCTAGGCAGCCATCTGGTACTTTGAGATGGTGTGCGAATATTCGGAGCTCCCAGCCTTCCTTAATGTGTTCCTTTATTTTTTGTTACTCACAAACCCCTCCCATGAAGGAAATCACAAAAAGGGATACCTTTCCTTTCGAGCTGTCAAAAACGGCAGATCTTTGGGCTCTTCGGAGATTTGTTTTATGGTTTTAAAGAAACCTATTTTAAGGTGTAGACCGGTGCAGAGTTGTCACCCCTTTTGGCTCACTCTTGAAGGGGAAAGGCGGATACCGACCTACTGGAGCTTTGGTGCTGATGCCATTTAGCTAATCAAGATGACCTACGATGTGTTAGGCCGGGTAAACCAACAGATTGTCGACGTTTTACTGGCAATCCGGTCGTGAGTGTGTAGGTGAGATTGCTTTCGTTTATTCCCTCTCTCCCGACTTGCTTACTATTTTGCTCCCGATTTGATATGTTTATTTTTTGGTTTTCTAACTTGGCTTCTATTTTGTTTTTTTATTGCTTCTTGTAATTGGAATGGCGGGCGAGAACACGACCTTGTCCTGCTTGATGACTCATCTCTTCCCCGATGGAGATGATAGTGGAGACGACAGCTCAGGAACCCCTATCGTTGAGCCCGAGACCTAAGTTGTTGGCGAGGTTGAAGCTCAATCACACCCTCTAACCGAGGTACCTTCTGAGAACCCCGTCAAAAATCCTGCTATCAACAGAGACAATCGGGGTAAAGGGGCAATGATAGAGACTGATCCCGAGGTGATCGTTATCACCAATCCAAGGAAAAGAAAAACAAACTCCGGTTCAGAGAAGGTTCTCCCCATTATGGAGAAGAATTTTGATGCTAGATTTTTTATCTACTCCCAGCTTCTTCCTAGAACCGAGGACTTCTTTCAGGAAGAGGATTTGACTGCCCAGGCAAGGTGGATCTACCGAAGCCTCCTTCGGGTAGCCGCCACAGCCAGGAAGGTCGAACCTATGCTAGCGAATGGTCAAGTCTTGGAAGGAAAACTTAGGGTTGTCCAGAGAGATATTGCCTATATGAAGAAGAAAAATAAAGAAATTATTAAGGATGCCTGAGAAGCCATCACAGCTACCGAGGAGGCAATTAAGGCCTAAGTCTCCCTTGTTGCTCCTGACTTTGTCACTTTGGTTATTGGAGCCTTCAAAATGATTCAAAATGGGAAGATAGTGGACATTCTGAGGAAGTAAAGAACCTTATCACTTGTAATTTTTTTTGTATCTTTGAGCTGGTACCTTTTAGCAATTGGGCCGATGTGATGCTCCTTTGTGTAATTTGAACAATTTCCTGTTTGTTACTTGTTAGGCCAGTGCAATGGCTTTTGTGCATTTTGAACAACTTTGGTTTGTTATCGGGCCGACATGATGCCCTTTTTGAGCTACCGTTTTAACATTTTTGACTCATAGTTGGAATCTACATTTTGGTTGCTTTAATTGCTGCTATTCCTCATTTGTCTGTCAAGCCGTTGTGTAATGGTTATTGATGACTTGCATCATCTACCCTTCTTTCTTGCATAAAGAAGACCATAAAAGAGCATAGATCTCATTTGATCAGTACAATTCATGCATTAATTGATGAATATTATGGTACACTACTTTGAGATGAGTTGTACTGAATTTCAGGTGAAAAAGGGCATCAAAAATGGGAAGAAGACAAACAAGAAGCTGGGCGTGTGAAACTGGCATGCCACTTGGGAGCAAACGCCACAAAAATGCACGGCGTGGTATGCCAGGAGCTAGGCGTGGCACGCCAATACTAAAGTCCAGAGAAGAAGTCCAAGCACAAATGTATGGTCGTGGCACGCTAGTACAAAATTCCAGAGGGCAAAATGGAGGACACAAAATAGGGCGTGGCACGCCAGGTTGGGCGTGGCACGCCTGACCCATCAACTATTATGGGCGTGCCACTTGAGCAAAGGGGCGTGGCACGCCAACTCACCATCTCAAGAAGAACCTACACTATGGCGTGCCACTTGGTGTCGAAGGCGTGGCACGCCAGCTCCAAGAAGTCACTTGGGCGTGCCACTTGAGAACCCAGGCATGGCACGCCAAGCTTGAAGAGTGCACAAATACATGGGCATGCCACTTGAGCAGCATGGCGTGGCACGCTGGTACAATGATCCAGAGAAGAGGCTGAAGGCAATTGAAGACTGGGCGTGCCACTTGAAGTCGAAGGCATGGCACGCCAACCTCTCAACCTCACTTAGGCGTGCCACATGAGCAACCAGGCGTGGCACACCAATGCACAAAGATAACAAAAGTAAGGACTGGGCGTGCCACTTGGTGTCGAAGGCGTGGCACGCCAACCCGAGCATGTCACTATGGCGTGCCACTTGAAGGCCAAGGCGTGGCACGCCAACTACTGGTACAAGACAAGATCATGGGCGTGGCACGCCAACCTTCAGGCGCGGTACGCTGGTACAAGTTTCCAGAGAGGATGAAAGAGGCCAATTACATCGGGTGTGCCACTTGGTATCGAAGGCGTGGCACGCCACTCACTATTCTTCACTCAGGCGTGCCACTTGAGCAACCAGGCCTGGCACGCCAAGTCATTCAGAGGGCAAAGAAGCATCGGGGCATGCCACTTGAGTTCATGGCGTGGCACGCCAAACAGAGGAACCACTCACTTACAAAGGGGCATGGCACGCCAGACCCTGGGCGTGCCACGCTAGTGCAACTTTCCAAAGGAGCTTAGCCAAGCACACAGCAAGGGCGTGGCATGCCAGACCCTGGGCGTGCCACGCTAGTGCAACTTTCCAGATGAGCTTAGCCAAGCACTGGCGTGCCACGCTAGTTCAAGTTTCCAGAGGCAAAGAAAAGTGGAAAAAGGCAAGGGCGTGCCACTTGAGTTCGAAGGCGTGGCACGCCAACACAAGAATTCCACTATGGCGTGCCACTTGAGTTCAAAGGCGTGGCACGCCAATGTTGATAGAGAGCTGAGCGTGCCACTTGAAGGATTGGGCGTGGCACGCCAAGCTGGGAATGAAGGGCACGTGACATGCCAGCAAAGCGCCAGCCACACGCTAGCTGGGAAGTCACGCTTATTGAGTTTTCTTTTTCCTCCAAAATGTAATTTTCCCTTTTCACTTTTGTAATTCTTTTATTTTACTAGGAGTAGTATAAATATCCCAAAAGAGTACTGAAGAAGGGGTTAAGCAGTTAGTTTTAGATCCACTTTTACACTCCACTTTTGAGTACTTTTCAAGCTATGAGTAGCTAACTTCCCTCTCATTGAGAGAGGGAGCTCTGTTGTACTTGATGGATTGATAATAGTGAAATTCTTCTTCTCTTCATCTTCTCTTTGATTTACTAGAAGGAATTTCGTTCTTAATTCTTAGTGTTCAATTATCTTAGGAAAGAGATTGAATGCAATCGGGTTTTATGGAAACCTTGGGAAAGGAAACATGAAACCATGCTTGAAATCCCTTCTCACACTTGAGTAGAATCTGGGTTTTGGTGATGGGATACGTGACATATAATCCCCCCTCTACCTGGACCTATGAGGGTGTGTGATATAATCAGGGACCAAGCATATCTCTATTCATGAGCAATTAGACCAAGGAATTGGCTATTGATTAAGATCTGAGAGATTGAGTCACCAAGGGATTGGGGCTCAATCAATCATGATTGCCAAAAGGTCAATGAGTTGCATGATTGAAGAGGATATAAGCTAGATTTGATCCAAAAAGACAATATCTCCGAATCTCAATGAATTTTCCCATTCTTATCTATCCATTTCTTTACTGCTTAATTTTACATTCAGCAATTCCCCACTCCCAGTTACATTCAAGTCATTTATGATTAAGCACTTTACATTCTGCAATTTCCATTTCTGCACTTTATTGCTTTTCTTTATATTCTAGTCGTTTACATTTATGTCATTTACAATTCTGCACTTCACAATCTTATTGATCCGCTTGACTAATTCAGCAATCAATTAAAACTGCTTGAATTTGCCAATCTCTGTGTATACGATCCCACTCCACTGTGGGTTATTACTTGGCGATAATTTTGGTGCGCTTGCCAAAAGAACTAATTCACTAATTCTTGAAATGGGTAGTAAATTCTGGTCATCAGTTATCGGATAACGTGTTGTTGTGGTCACCCCAAGAAATCATTGCTAACAATAATAGAATGAATCAAAGCCAAAATAAACTTAACAATCACAATGCACTCTTTAAAAATGAAACAAATGTTATCATAACAAGATGAATTTAAATAACAAAGCAGATGCCAAAGTAAATGGAAGTAAAAAATAAAGGTAAAAAATAACCGTCTAGTCTGCAGGCCATTGGTCCTTCAAGAGTAAAACCTCTTGAGGTTTGTCACATTCCAAGTTCTCAGGATCTCTCTTCTGTCTAGCCGTTCCAACTTGTAGGCACCTTTTTCTGAGTGTTTCTATTACTCTGTAGGATCCTTCCCAATTAGGTGTGAGCTTTCCTTCTCCGGGAGTCAGCTGGCCAATGTCATTGCGTTGCACACCAAATCACCTTCTTCAAAACTCCTGTTCTGCAGTCTGCGATTATAACGCAACACTATCCTTTGCTTTACTACTGCCTCTGATAAGTGAGTCATCTCCCTTTTCTCATCTACCAAGTCTTTTTTAACCGCTTCACTAATCCTGCCCAGGAATAATCTCCGAGTTGGCTCCCTAATCTCTACAAGTTTCACCGTATTAATGCCCTAAGTAAGCCAAAAAGGCATCTCCCTGGTGGAATATTACGGTGGTATCCTATAATATCCCAAGACAAAGGCCAACTTGTCTGCCTAAGATCCCTTTCGTTGATCCAACTGCTTCTTTAATCTATTGAGGATAGCTTTGTTTGCTGCCTTGGCTTGCCCATTACTTTGGAGATGCCGCACGAAGGAAAAATTTTATTTGATTTCCAACCCCGCTAAGAACTTCCCAAATTTCTTGTCGACAAACTAAGTCCCATTGTCTGACACGACGATCTCTTGGATCCCAAACCTAGCGATTACTTGCCTCCAAAGGAACTTCCAACAATTTCTGGATGATATACTAGCCAATGGTTCTCCCTCCACCCATTTAGTGTAATAGTCAATGGCTACAATGAGGTACTTGACTTGTCCTGGCTACCGGGAATGGGCCTAAGAGATTGACTCTCCACTGGGAGAAAGGCCGAGAGGCCAACATGAAACTCAGCTCCTCTATTGGCGCCTTGTGGAAATTTGCATTTTCTTAATATTTCTTGCACTTTTTCATGAACTAGCGAGCATCTGTCATCATAGAAGGCTAATAGTATCCAGCTCTAACGAGATTTCAGGCTAAATCCTTCCTTCCAATGTAGCGGTCGTAGCATCTTTCATGGATTTCACTTAGGACGTAGTCCATCTGGTCGGGGTGTAAGAACTTCATCAGGGGTTTATTAAGTCCTCTCTCGTACAGTTGTCCCTATATTACTACATACTTAGCAGCCTCCCTTCTTATTGCTTTGGTCCCTTTTCATTTCCAAGGAGCATTCCTTCTTCGAGAAAACATTGTATTGGGCTGATCCAAGATGGGGGGTCTAGAACTTGGGTCAAACAGAGGGTCACCAATGGCTCTTTCACCAAGCCCTAGATAAGAGATTGGTTTTCTGCTCCTGATTTGGTACTTGCTAGTTTTGACAAAAGGTCTTCCCTAGCATTTCTCTTTCTGGGAACATGCTGGACCACTACCTCCTCAAAATCCTTACATAGCTATTTTGCTTTTTCCAAATACTTTTGCAACAATGGGTCACTGGCTTGATAGGTCTCATTCACTTGTGAGTCGCTGTTGACCTCAAAATTTGTTATTCTAACCTCCTTGGCTAAAGTTAAGCCATCTATCTGGGCCTCGTACACTACTTGGTTGTTCAAAACTGAGAATTCAAACTTGATGGACTGCTTGTAAGTCATTCCTTCTGAGCTTTCTAAAATGATCCCAGCTCCTCCGTTGGTCATCGGGAATACCTCCGGTCACTTCTGGCTGGGTGAAGTCATATGGACCTGATGCGGGCGCCTTTTCTTTCCTCTTCCTTAAGGAGGATTTACCAGTTTTGGGTACCATTGAAATAGTCAAAAAACTGAAAAATTGGAGCATCTAACACCAAACTTAAAAAGCTTGCTCGTCTCCGAGCAAAGAAAAATAAAGAGATAATGGGAAACAGAAGTAAAAAGTGAAAAAGAAATGAGGGAAAAGAATATATATGGAGGGTGGTGAGGTTGGGCTATGGCTAAGAGGGTAAGAGAAAGAGGAATAGAAAAGTGAATATGAGAAGCGGGAAGAAGAATGAGTTATGGAGTAAGGGGGAATATAGTGTGTGACGAAGTAAAAAGGAAGTGGGGATATATATAGGTTGGGGAGGGTGGGTTTGGTTATGGAAGGGGGTTGGTGGGAAAATGTAGTTAAAAGGGGTTAATGGTGATTGGGTTAGGTGAATATGGGGAAGAGGAAAGTGAAGGGATTGAGGGGATTTGATTGGATTGATAGGAGGTGATACTGGAAAGTGGGGGGATGAATAGGGATAAGAATGAGGGTAAGAGGGGGAGTGAGAAGGTGTGTTTGAATGGTCAAAGTAGAAGGGAATGGGGGGTTGTAACCGTTGGCATGGTTAAAAGACTTCTTCAAAATCAAATCTAGCGTACCTGACGCTAAACGCTAGCCTTGGCGTTTAGCGCCAGAAATGACTTTTTTTTGGGACGAGTCATTGGCATTTAGCGCCCTTGGAGAGGGTGAAATAGAGTCCTTTATGGGTGTTAAACGCCCTCCTGGCATTTAACGCCAGCTTCTGCTTCCTCTTCTTGGTGCTAAACTCCATCTTGGCGTTTACCACCAGCTCCCTTTGCCCCATTCCTGGCGCTAAATGCCTAGCCTAGCGTTTAGCGCCAGAACACTTTGAATCAACCTTGCTCCAGGGTGTTCTGTTCTTCCTTCTAAGTCTCCCTATTCCTATTCTAAGCACTTTGCATGATCACAAACATTATTAAACCAAGGGAAACTATGAAAAATAATGAAAAATAAATGACAATCAAACAAAAATTAAAAACTAAAGGATACTCTTGTGGATTACCTCCCAACAAGCGCTTCTTTACTGTCACTAGCTTGACAGTCAGCACCTCTAAAGAGGAGGGTGGTCATAGGGTCTTAGGTCCTCACCCTTCACTGTGAATCTCTTTCTTGTGCTCTCATAGATTAAATTAATATGATCAAGAAACAGGATCATGTTTTGGGTATCTTCTTCTTGGGACCTCCTCCCTCCTTGGTGGGTAATGAATACCCAACACCAAACTTAGGTTTGATGTCAGGAGGACTTGTATTGGTTCCCAAGGCTTAAGCAATGAACTCTGCATGCAAGTACCTACTTCTCCATAGAGTGATGAAGGTCTAAAAATCTTGAATACCAAGTAGTCGTCACGCATACTTAGAACCAATTCACCCACTCAACATCAATTAGAGCTCTCCCAGTGACTAGGAATGGTTTTCCTAGGATGATGGAGTCATTTGCATCTTCTCCCATATCAAGTATCACAAAATCTGCAGGGAGGAAAAAGCTCTCCAACCATGACTAAGACATTCTCCACTAGCCCATGTGCCTGCCTCAGAGATTTATCAGCCATTTGCAGTGCTATTCTTGTAGGTGGTGCCTCTTGAATTTGTAGCTTCTTCATCACAAATAAGGGCATCAAATTGATACTTGAGCCAAGATCACAAAAAACTTTGTCAAAGGTGAAATTTCCAACAGTACAAGGAATCTGAAAGCTTCCTGGATCTAGCATCTTCTTTGGCAGCTTGCTCTAAATGAGTGCACTGCATTCCTTGGTGAGGACCACTTTTTCATCTTTCTTCTTCTCAGAGAGTAAGCCTTTCATGAATGCAGCATAGGGAGGTATTTTCTTCAGAATCTTAGCAAAAAGAATGTTGATCCATAACTTTTTAAAGACTTCAAGAACTAAGAGAACTGCTCATCCTTGGTCTCCTCTTGGAGCTCTTGAGGGTATGATACTTCAAGCTCTTGTATAGGTACCCTAGGTGGGGCGTGTGACAATGTAACTTCAGCCTTTTTTGGAGCTTCTTTCTCCTTTGACCCGTTGACAACTTGCACCTCCTTTGGCACGAATTCATGAGACATTGTGATGGCCTTGCACTCTTCTTTTGGATTTGGTATTGTATCCCAGAATGAGTGTTGGGGTGCCTCTCAAGTATTTGCTTACTCAGCTGACCCACTTGTACTTCCAAATTCTGAAGTGAAGCTCTAGTTTCTTGCATAAAGCTATGAGTGTTCTTGAAAAGTTTAGCAACTATAGTGGCCAAGTCAGGAGTGTTTTGAGGCTGAGAAGGTGCTTGTTGCTGTTGAGAGGGCTAGAACTAATGGTTGCTGAACTTATTCAGATTAAAACCGCCTTGAGAGTTGTTATTGAAGTTCTGCTGGGGCTTCTGGGGTTGTTCTCTCCACCCAAAATTGGGGTGATTCTTCTATCCCTAATTGAATGTATTAGCATAGGGATCATTGTTGGGATTCTGGAAAAAAATTTTATATAATTATTTTTTTCAGGAGTGGGTTGAGCATAATCATAATTCTCCCTTTGGTTGAAGCATCCACTCATGTCATAGGATGCATGTTGAGTATTAATGGCTGAGACTTGCATCCCATCAAGTACTAAGTAATCATACTGATCTGTTGTGACATGATCTTGTTCTGAGCTGGAATGGCATCCATGGTGTCCACCTCCATAACTTATTTTTCACAAGATTCATAGGATTTCTCTCAGAAGTATACAGATATTGGTTATTAACAACTATCTCAATAAGCTCATTAGCCTCTTTGGGCATCTTCTTCATGTGCAAAGAACCTCTTGTGGAATTGTCCAGAGACTTTTTTGCCAACTCAGAGAGGCCATTATAGAAAATCTGCAGCTTGGTCCAGTCTAAAACAAATCTGGAAGACACTTTCTGACCATCTGCTTGTATCTTTTCCATGCTTCATAAAGGGTCTCACCATCTCTCTGCCTAAAAGTCTGAACATCCACCCTCATCTTAGTCAGCTTCTAAGGCGTAAAAAATTTGGTCAGAAATCCATTGACCACCTTGTCCTAAGTGTCCAAGCTCTCCTTGTATTGAGTATCTAGCCACTATTTTTTTCTATTCCTCACAGCAAATGGGAAGAGCATGAGCTTATAGACTTTAGTATTCACTCCATTAGTCTTCACAGTGTCACAGATCTGCAGGAAGTTGGAGATGAATATATTTGGATCTTCCTGCGAGAGCCCGTGAAAGTTTTGCTGCACTCAAGTGATCAATTGTGGCTTCAGCTCAAAATTGTTTGTACCAATAAGAGGCACAGTAATACTGCCCCCATAAAAATTAGGAGTGGGAGCAGTGTAAGAGCTCAACGTCCTCCTAGCTTACTCATTACCATTTGGATTCCCACCATTCACATTAACAACATTATTGGGATTGATGGGATCCAGGGCTTTCTTCTCAACATTATTCCTGAGATTCTCACCGGCTCTGTAAGTTCTAGCTTGTTGCAAACGTCGCCTCAATGTCCTCTCAGGTTCAGAATAGAAATCAAGAAGGGGTTCTTTGTCCCTGTTCCTGCTCATAAACAATCAGAAAACAAGAAAAGTAGGAATCTCTACGTCAGAGTGTAGAGAGCTCCCAATGAGGTATCCTATGTAAAAAGAAATAAAATAAAAGAAAGCAAGCAATTAAACTAAAAAAATCGAAAACCAATAAGAAAAAAGTAACTAACAATTTTAAAAAATTAAACAAGGAACAATAATAATGTTTTCGAAAATTGCAAAAAGAAAAATCAGTAACGGAACACTAAACTTAAAATCAGAAATTAAGAGAAAATACCTAATCTAAGCAATCAGACAACTGGTAGCTATCAATCACAGTGAATCCCCGGCATGGCACCAAAAACTTGGTGTGAAATTTTAGAATGTCCACAACTGAACCGGCAAGTGCATCGGGTTGTACCAAGTAATACCTCAGGTGAGTGAGGGACGATCCCATGAGAATTGATGGATTGAGCAACAATGGTCGAATGATTGGTTTAGTTAGGCAGGTAGAAAAGTTAGTTTGGTAATTTGAAATCGCATTAAACAATAATTCAACAATAAAGAAGGCAAATAAGAGAATTGGTGTGAAATCAATAAGAGAAAGCAGTTAAGGTATCTGAGATGGTTCCTTTTCCGAATTAGGTTTTCTTACCAACTATTTTAATCATGCAAGATTCATTTCATGGCAAACTGTAATTGACTAAACCCTAATATCTTAATGATTTAGTCTCCTCTAACCCAAATCAACCGCCAATGTCTTGGTCACTTAATGTAGATTAGAGGGTTAAATTCAAATCTAGTTTATGGCCATAGAAATCCTAATTACCCAAAGCTAAGAGGATTATATGTCACGTATCCCGATTAGTTCAAGTAATTAGCAGTTTAGGAGGAATTTACTTTCAAGCTGTTGTTCAGGTGAGAGACCTCTTCCAAGAATCACAAAAAAGCATATAGAATAAGGGTCATACTTTCGTTCCACCTAGATTCATAAATGAAGAACGAAAGTAATCCTTGAAACTAAATCAACACATTAATTAAAATAGAAAGTAATAGTTTTAATCCATAGAAATAAACAGAGCTCTTAACCTTAACCAAGGAGGTTTAGTGGCTCATTACTTACAAAGAAGACAAGGATTCTGAAAAGTATGAAAGTGTCGAAGAGAGAAGTTTCCCTTAAGGGTCAATCTTTTTCCTTTTATATCTAACCTAATTTGATTTGAAACTAAAATAAAATATTAATTCCAAAAACAAAAAGATATTGTTTGTAAATAAAAATTACAAAATAAAAGATAAAATAACTAATAAAAGCTAAATCCACTTGAAGATGCTTCCTTGATGGGCTTTAAATATGGAGTGCCTGGCGCTAAACGCCAGTTAGGCATTTAGCACTCAAAGAGGCAGAAATGTCCCTGTTTTGTGTTGAGTTGTTGGCGCTAAATGCCAGTGCCCAGAGAGGCAGCTCCAATTCTTCTCCTTTTTGCATAAAACTCTGCTAAATTGCTTCGAATTTCACCTGAAATAAATAAAAACACTAAAACACTCAAAGCAGCATCCACAGAAGATTTTTACATAAAAATATTATAAAATTTAATAAATTCTTACTGAAAATGACTATAAAATTAGGGAAAATAGGATAAAGATGCTCACGCATCACCAAGCACCACGTCACAGCGTTTGGCGCCATGTTGAACGCCATACACCACAAGCCCTCAAGCCAAATGCCTTGAATATCAAGTATGGTGCTACCAAACACAACATGTCAAGGAAAACTCCAAGACTCCCAAGCCAAATGCCATGCATTCCAATTGCACTCCAAGTCAGGCGCCACTCCTTCCAAGTATGGTGCCACCAATTGCACCCAGGGTGTGGTCCCACATGTATTTAAATTTTATTTTAATTTATTTTTATTAGAAAAGGCTATTAATTAGGTTTTTGAATTTAATTTCTATATCAATTAGGATCAGATATAAAGAGAAGATATCTCAGCTTTGCGGGCTCATTTCTCAATTACACACTTTTTAGTTTTTACAACTTTTAGGATTTTCTGCACCATGAACAACTAAACCTCCATTATTAAGATTAGGAGCTCTACTTATTTAGATGGATTAATAACTATTATTTTCTACTTCTAAATTATACATTGATTTATATTTAAGAATAAATTTCATTCTTCATCCTATGGATTAGAGTGTATTGGAAAATAACTCTTCTCTAATTTGAATTCCTGTTGAATCTTAGAAAAGTTATCTCAGCTGAATAACAGCTTGAAACTGAATTTTTATAACTCTCTGATAATCTGAATTTAATATTATACGTGTGATAAACCCCATTTTTAGGGTTTATCTTGTGTTGAATTTAAAGGGTTTGTCAACTTGTCTCCCATTTATTCATTAAAATAGCATGATTTTGTAAATTCTCCTTTAATTGTGCTTAAGAGTGAAAACATGCTTTTGGGTCTTAAAATAGCTAAATTTAATTCACCTTGATTCTATTAGATGCCTTGATATGTTTGTTAAGTGATTTCAGGTTTAGAAGGCAAAGATTGGAATTGAGGGATTGAAGAAAAATCATGTAGAAATGGAGAACTCATGAAGAAATGAAGGAATTGCAAAGCTATCAATCCTGACCTCTTTACACTTAATCGATCATAACTTGAGCTATAGAGATCCAAATGAAGCATTTTTAGTTGCGTTGGAAAGCTAACATTTGGGGCTTCAAAATGATATAAGATTTGCCATAGTTGCCTAGCGTTTAGGGATGCGTACGCTTGATGTACACCTACGCATGGGAAGATGCACGTGACTCGCTAAAGGTAACTCGTGGCCAGCGATTTCTGAAGCATTTTGGGCCCAATCCAACTCATTTCTGATGCTATTTAACCCAAGGATTGAAGAGGGGTGAACCATCTAGTTAGTTAATTAGTTTTAGTTTAGTTTTCATGAGGCTTTAGTTGTTTCTAGAGAGAGAAGCTCTCTCTTCTCTCTAGAATAAAAGTTCTTAGTTTTAGATCTAGATCTCTTTCTTCTCTTGTTTAATTTTCTTTTTCATCTTTAATTGTTCCATGTAGTTGTAGCATTCTACTTCTCTTGTAGTTTCTTTGTACTGTTAATTGTAGTTTATGAATTCTTTTGTAGATCTACATTTCTTCTCAATGCAATTGGTAAGTTCTTTGTTGTTTCATAATTGTTTTACATTTCTATTGTTAATCTCCTGCTTTTGTAGTTGTATATTCCTTTAATTCTTGCAATTAATAATGTTTGCCTTTATTGCCTTCTATGTGTTTGTTGAAATATTTCTTCTAGTTATGAGGTAGGTTTTATTCCTCTTGGCTTTGGTTGAGTAATTAGTGACTCTTGAGTTATTTAATTCTTTTGTTGATTGACAATTAGAAGTTGCTAATTGATTTGAATGCCACTAAGGCTAGCCTTTCATTATGAATTGACTAGGACTTTTGGACTCAAATTAATTCATCCACTTGACTTTCCTCCATGGTTAGAGGGTAAATAAGTGGGAGCAATGAACAATTCTCATCACAATTGATAAGGATAACTAGGATAGGACTTCTAGTTCTCATACCTTGCCAAGAGCTTTCTTACTTGCTAGTTTATTTCTTTTGCAATTTGCTTTTCTTGTTTCTTATCTCAAAAACCCCAAACGTACTTCATAATCAATAGCAGGAACACTTTATTACAATTCTTAGAGAGAACGACCTGAGGTTTGAATACTTCGGTTATTTTTGTAGGGGTTTGTTTTAGTGACAACCAAATTTTTGTATGAAAGGATTATTGTTGGTTTAGAAACTATACTTGCAACAATATTTCATTAGTGAAATTCTATACCATCAATTTTTCCTTCATCAAAATGGCGCCGTTGCCGGGGAGTTGCAATGGTGTTATGTTATTGCCTATTATGAATATGTTCATATTGTAAATATCTTGCTTTTTGGTTATTTCTTGGTTTGCTAGTAGTTAGGAGTTTGTTTTCTTTAGTTCTTATTAGTTTTTATCTTTGTTTTCTCTTGTCACTATGAATTCTCATCACTTTGGCTATGAGTGTGGTTAGAATTATGTTGTAAGGAATAAGAGCTTCAATGAGGATGTGCATCAAGGGTGGAACAATCAAGGATGGGAGGAGCCTCAAGGGATTGATCAACCTTCTTGGCAACAACCTCCTCCGATTTCTCATATGTATAATCCAACTCCTAATGTGATGGTTTCAGTGGCTAAGAGAAGGGGGGGTTGAATCTTAGCCCCCTTTTTAAATGCTAACACTTGCTGAACTTCAGAGAAGACTTTTCTGTTTTTGCTCGTCACTTGACACGAGCAACTTTGTTTTGTCTCGTCCCTTGCCACGAGACTTTTTGTTTTGTCTCGTCACTTGGCACGAGATAATTCTGGCTTTTGCTCCTGTGTGGTGGAAAACAGAAATGGAGTAGAAAGAGAAGAAGATTGCACCCAGATATATCCTGGTTCGGCTGCTAAGTGCAGTGCAGCCTACATCCAGTCTCCATCACAAACATGATGGAATTTCACTATAATCAATCAGATTACAACTTGTAAAGTGCTAACCCAACTTACAAGGGGATTCCCATAGAATCATGATACACAACATAGATGAACAAAGGAACTCTAAGACATCTATGGCTTTTTCTTTTAATTTTGCACTCTCTGCCTTTTTCCGCTCTATGGCTTTTTCATTACAAACCTCACTGTTTGCCTTTTTCCATGAGACTCAAGACATGACAAAATTAAACAGAAAAAATTACAAAACAGAATACATTGAAGGAGAAGAGAAATCTGTTAGCTCAGGTAGCTCTGAGAACTCTGTGCCTAGCACTCTCAAACTTTCTCCTTGCTTCAAACAGTGGTTGTTCCCCCTTTTTAAAGAAGAGGAAAGCCTTCACACTTGAAGCCAAAACTGAACCAACTTCTTCCTTCTCCAACAAAAACAGAACCGGTTCGGCCACACAGAGAGAGAAGAGATAACCATGCATTAACCAACATGCAATTACCTCTAGTCCTTTCTTGATCATCACCCTTCATCAATCCGGGCTCTCCATCCTTGGCTTCCTCTCCAAGATGGATTTCTGGCCCTTGATGCCTCATGATGATGATGACTTCATCTGCTTCAATCTCTGCCTTCAACCATCACTTCGCCACTCTAGCTACTCCCTGTGGTGGTTGAGCAGAATCAAAAACAAGCCATGCTTCAAGAATCTCTTCTAGCTGGCCGAATCTTCTTCTTCCATTTTTGAGCTTGAAAGGCTCAAGATAGCCTCACCAAATCTAACCATATTTGGAGAGTATCTTAGCCACAGCTCACTTTTATTTTGGTGTGTTTTCTTGCCATCATTGGCTTGATGGTCTTAGACGCATGCAGCATCTTCCTTTCGGTGTTGAAGAACATTTCTTCCATTGTTTCCTGGACAAGGACCGAACAAGGAAGAAGAAAGAGATGAGAGAGAAATAAAGAATCTGAAGAAAAGAAAAGCAAAGTGGTTAAGCAAATTAATTTGGAATAGCTTGCTTTTACTTCCCTATAGAGTGGCGTGTTTGACATAATAGCCATCAAATCAATCTTCTCTCTCTTTCTTATGTTTCCAATGCATTAAATCAAATTTGAATTCCATCCAAAGTGAGGAATAGAATCCGTTGGAGGCAATGAACCATTTTCCTTTGTTTCTTGGTTCGGTTAAAGCATGGAAGCATTTATCAAAATTGAATTTGGGCTATGTTGCAATAAAGCTTAATCTAACCCAATAAAATTCTGATTCAATCAAATTAATTTTGGGCTTATGATCAAGCTTGGATTTTGGCCCAATTGATTTATTTTCCATTCAGCCATATTCATCATAAATTATTAAAACCAAGGGCTGAATGTATATTGGGCTTGCATCAACTTTCCTTTTATTTTCGGCCCAAGTTAAAACCTGTAACAAAATTATTAATCAAAATATGTTAAATGAAAATCAGATTAATAATTTTGTAATTAATTATTTTTAATAATGTTTAGTCATCACAAATATTAATTTAGAGTTTTTCAAACTCATCATAATGCATATCAATCCAATAGCTATAGTAGACCTCCTTGTGATTGCCAATAATCACCACCATATGCCTATCAGCCATACCCTCAATATAGCCCTCAACCATACTCACAAGCCCTTTTTTACCAAACACCTCCATATGACCCTAACCCATATCCACCATAACAACCACCTTTTGAGCCATATGAACCACACTTAGAACCACAACAATTCCAACCTCAATACCTCCAAGAATCACTTCCAATGTATGAAAATTTTCAACCACAAGATGAATTCCCTTTTCCACCACAACCCTCCATAGGAGAATGTCCATATCCGTCAATCCAAGAGCAATATGATCCTACTTATGAAATCCAAATAGAACAATAGCCAATGGATCGTCTCAAGAAATCAATGGATCGACTTCAAGCAACCATCCGTCAAAAGTTAGACTCATGGGACTCATGCCACAAGCAAAGCATTTTCATGGATGAATGTGAAAAATCAACCGAAGAGAGGAGAATGAGGAAGATTTTAGAATCTCAACATGAGGACAAGGAAACAGAATGTGTTTTGCAACAAGTGGAAAGGATGGAGATTGTTGAAGAAGAAGAAGTGGTTGAAGACCTAGGTGAAGTTAAACAAGAGGTGGATTTCAAGCATGAGAACACTTCCACACCAAGCAATGTTGTTGATGATTTTGTGGAAGTTGTTGAATACTCTTCCATTGAGCTTGAAATTGATGTTGAAGAGGATAATATGCAACGTCCTACACATATTATGGAAGATGGAAAGTTGGAAGAAGTTAAGCAAGCAATAAGTCCTATTGTTGAAGTTGATTCTACACCAACTAATGTGCTATGTGAGATTATTGAACCTATCTCATTGTCTTGTGAAATTGATGTTGAGAAGATTAGTGCACAATCTCTGACACATGACTTGGGCATTGAGGAATGTATAGAAGAAGTTGGTGAACAAGGAATTGACATTAAAGAAGCTTGCCAAGAGGTGGAGGTAGTCAAATAAGAGAACAAGGGAGTGGCACTTGCAAGATCATTGGGACCACCCCTTCCTAAGTCACTATCCTACACAACATTCAAGTGGGTAAAATCCTTATCTCCAATATTTACTTTTCCACTTGAATATGGTTTGATTGAAAATGATGGTTAACTTAGATCTTTTTTTGGAGTTAAGAGTAGGAAAGAGTTGTGTAGTGGTTGGAAACATCACTCTAAGTTCATGATGGTTGCATGCTCAAAATTCAAGAACAATGGTTGGGGTAGAACCAAATTGCATAGGTCTAGGAGGATGTTTGGATGCCTAAATGAGAATTCACAAACCTTGTCACCCGAATCTAACGATGGTGATCAACAACAAGATGGGAGCAAGAACAAGGTTTGGGACCCCGAAATTCAATTCCACAATCAATACTCTTAGGGTCTTGTTACTTGCTCGAGCTTACTGAAGGCTTTATGTGCCTAATTTGGGATCCCGGTGGTTATTTGAAATGCAAACATTGGTGGGGATTCAAGGATGAATTCAAGCATAAGCCACCATAGCAAGGACCTCATCAAATGTCCAACTTAAGGACAATAAATAAAAGTGCTAGGTGGGAGACACCCCACCATGGTAAACTCTTTCCATTCTCTTGTAGATATAATCAATGAATGACTTGGGTTGCCATTGTTAGGTAGTTTTCTTATTTTTATACTTTAGCATATTTTACTTTGATTGCTAGGTTGCTTATTAGATTTATTTTTTGATTAAAATAGTTGGTTTTGCATTGTATTTTACTTGTAGTGCAAGTTTTGTTTGTTTTGTCTTTGAAAATTTTTCAAAAACTTAAAGATTTTTGTTAAATTTGAATTTTGGTTGCTTTAGAATGTTTATAGGTTAGGAGAGTGCTCTGTTTCTGTTTTCTATGTTTCCTTAAAAAAAGAGGAGGGGGTTGATCCACGCGTAAGCATGGATGACGCGTACGCGTCGATTGCACTTCTGCAACTCTTGGTACAAAAACCTGAGAGTTGTGCGAGAATTGTGCTGGACCCTAAACCTATAGCACAATTTGGACCCACGCGTACGCGTGAGCGATGCTTGCGCGTCGCTTGTCCCTGCTGCAATCCACGCGCACGCGTGTGCGACGCTTATGCTTCGCCTCGGACCCTGTTTTCTCTTTTCTTCTTCTTTATTTCTACCTTTCTTCTTCTATCCTCTTCCTTTTATTTCTTTAGTCTTTACCCTCTCTAAAAAAACGAGTTTTTTTCTCATCTTTCATTTTCTTTTGTTTACTGCATTTGGATACTTTTATTCACTGCATTTTAATTTTGTTTTTATCGCTTATTTTTACCTTCTTTTCTAAGTTCTTATTTTAATAATTTCATGCATTATTTTGGTGCTTCTTGACTTGTTTGATATTGATGGGTGATGAAACTTTTAAATCAATGCTTAATCTTGTATGACTCTTGTGTCTTTGTGCATTGATATGACCTCATATTGTTTTTCATGATCCACTTTTTTTCTTATTTGAACTTGATGCTCAATATGCTCTTCATGCTTTGATTTTACTCTTGCATCAAATATTAGTTGATATGCCCTTTGCCTATATTGCTTTCTCACTTACATGCGTAGCTAACATGTAGTGAGAACCCTACTTTTATTTGGCATTAGCCCCCGCCTATATTCTCTTTGCTTTGATATCTTTGTTATAGGCTTAATTTTCTTTCTTTTTCTCTCCTTTTAGGTTGGCCACCAAGAAGGAAAAAGGAAAAATTTCTAAATGGGGCGACAAACAAGTCATCCGAACAATCTTTTGAAGAAGCTCATCAGTTGTTTCAACCAAGGTTGCGAGAACCGGACCGGTCAATAAACCGGTGAGGTGACTGGTTTACTGGTTTAATGGTTCGACTGGGGTTCAACCGGGATTCAACCGGTTTAATTAAATATTAAATAAAATTATTAAAATTTTAATATATAATTTTAAATATTTAAATTTCAATAAAATTTAACCTAATAAAACTTAAAATTTAAAATTTCAATCTATAACCTAATAATAAAAAATAACAAACAATTGAACTTGAAACACAGTAATAACCACTAACCATTGAATTTGCAAACATAATCATAATTTATATTTTGAACATACATAATCATAATTTGAACAAACAGACAGAATTATAAAAATATTATTAAATCAAACAATCAAATTATGAAATCCAATTGCAATAACAAATTAAAAATAGAACAAAAACAGAATAAAAAAAACTTGATTAATTCATTTAATTAACAAAATTAAAAGCTAAAAAGCAAAAGACAGCAGCAATCAACAGAAATTAAATGCAGAAGACAGCAATGAAGCACAACAATTAACCCAAACAAACAAGCAACAATCAACATGATCAAATCCAAAAAAAGAGCAATTAACTCCCAAAATTGAAAATTGAAGCAGGGCAGGAATCTGCTTACAAACTCAGAAATTCATAAACTCAAGCTAAAAAGAAATCAGTAAACTTAGAATCAGAAATCAGAACCCAAATGTAATTACAAAAACAAGCAAAATTAAATTGAAGACCGGCAGCGAAGGAGGAATCCAAGTGATGGCGATGGAAGAGGGGAAGTGAGCTCAGGCACAGAGGGATTGAAGACAAGCTTGACGCGCGAGAGAAGGGGATCGACGGAGACACGATTTCAGGGTGGCCAACGACGACAAAGACAGAGAGAGGGCTTGACAGCGACAGAGAGACAACAGCGAGGGGAAGAGAAACGATGACAGCGACGAGTATACCTTCACCTTCCACAGGCGACGATTCTTGATGCCACCACGGTCAGTTCCACCCGGCGGTGACAGCACCCTCTATCCGTTCCGCGATGAGACCTAGCGACGCGAGGAGATGCATGGGATCCAGGAGAAGAGGATCGGCGACGACGAGGCTGGACGCTGGCTGAGGATACGAGTTCGTCGGCGACGACGGCGTTGGGCATTGGACGGTGGCTTCTGCTGTTGTTGGCTGGGAGGGCGAAAGAAAAGGGGGCTAGGGTTCCGTGGAGTGGAGAGAGTGAGAAGGTGGGGTGGGTCTTGTGCGTGAGTGAGAGAGAGAAAACGGGGAAGGGTAAAGGATTTATATATTTTTTTATTTTTTTCTTTTTTTTTTAAATTGAAAACCGGAAAAAACCATTCGGTTCAGACAGTTCACCGGTTAACCACCGGTTTGACCGGTTTTTTTACCGGTTTTCTACCAGACGGTTTTACACCTCAACCGAACCGGTTAGATGACCGGTTCCCGGTTAATCCGGTTGAACCGGTCGGTCCGGTTCGGTTTTCAAAACAATGGTTTCAACCCATCCACCTTGCTCTTCTTTGCATGCATCGAGGACGGTGCAATCTTTAAGTGTGGAGAGGTCGTCTGACCAACTTCCGTGGGTAACAATTTCCTTTTTCAACACCAATGTTAGCTAGTTGTTGCATTGCATGATAGGTTGCATGTTACCTAGAATTTGTACATATTTTTACCACTTCTTTCTTATTAGGACTACTTGGTTAGGGTGATGATTTCTTTTCCAAGAAACTGTTTTAGGGCACCCTACCAATTTGAAAAATTTTGTTGAACTTGCTTGAAAGAATTTATTTTGGAATATGGTTTTTGAGCTAAGAATACAAGCTTGTGAGTTTTGAGCCTAATTGTGTGGTTACATCTTATAACCACTTATTTCCATTCTTGTGTGCATTGTTCTCTTTCTATGATTGTAATCTTTGATTTGTTTGATTCTGTATGTCCATTATTTCGTGTATTCATGCATTTATATGATTGAGGCCATTGTTTCATTTAGCTCACTTACCCAAATAGCCTTACCTTTTATCAACCTTTGTTAGCCAACTTTGAGCCTACGATTAACCCACTTGTTCTTAATTTTAGCACATTACAAGCCTTAAAGTGAAAAATAGTAAATGTCCTTTATTTGGATCTTTGATTAGCTTAGGTGAGTGAGTGTGAGTATCATTCAAGTGTGGGGAAACTTGGGACATTAGTTGGGATAAAAGGGTGTTTTGTATTTCTATCGGGAATTTAGGGAATTAGGTACATGCTCATGTATTAATTATATGTAAAACCATATGCATTGATGCCTTCGTATATGCTTTGTTGTGAAAAATAAAAGAAAAAAAATGATAAAGAAAAAGAAAAAAATATATATGAATAAAAATAAAAAATATAGAAAAAGAAAAGAAAAAAAGGAAAAAAAGTAATAAAAGGGGACAAAATACCCCAAAGTAAAGATTAATAAAGGTCAATGCATATGTGTGGTAATTAAAAGAAAATGCATGAGTATGTGAAAAAGTGAAGAATGGGTAGTTAGGTTAGCACTTAAATTGTATAGGTTGCCATAGGTTAGGTGGGAAATTTAAGTTGATCAAAGATTCAAATTCTAGTCCACTTAACCATATACAATCCTACCTTGACCCTAGCCCCATTACAACCGATGAAAAGACCTCATGATGAATGTATGCATGCATTGAATAATTGTTGATTGTTAAATGGAAAACAAATTTTGGAAATCATGAGTAGAGGAGAATTGAGTCGTCAACCCTACACACCAAACGACTAGAGTGCAAACACTTCCGATGAGGGTTCGATGCTCAATTTCTTGTTCCTGGCTTTCATGACCTTTCTTCTTGCAAGTCTACTTGAACTTCATTTTGATATTTGAATTGGTAGGATTCATGAATCGTTATATGATCTTGGCCCTACTTGTGCATGTATGTCTTGGAGATTGATTTACTTTTAACTAAGTAGGTAGGATCATTTTGCATTTAGTTGCATTCATTTAGATAGGATGCATATAGATAGATTGTATTGAATAAACGTTCATACCTCTTTTCTTGTGCTTCTTGGTTTAGCATGAGGAAATGCTATTGTTTAAGTGTGGGGAGATTGATAAACTCAATTTTTAGGGTTTATCTTGTGTTGAATTTAGAGGGTTTTGTCAACTTGTCTCCCATTTATTCACTAAAATAGCATGATTTTGTAAATTCTCCTTTAATTGTGCTTAAGAGTGAAAACATGCTTTGTGTCTTAATATAGCTAAATTTAATTCACCTTGATTCCATTAGATGCCTTGATATGTTTGTTAAGTGATTTCAGGTTTAGGAGGCAAAGATTGGAATAGAGGGAATAAAGAAAAAGCATGTAGAAATAGAGAACTCATGAAGAAATGAAGGAATCGCAAAGCTGTCAATCCTGACCTCTTCGCACTTAATCGATCATAACTTGAGCTACAAAGATCCAAATAAGGCAGTTCTAGTTGAGTTGGAAAGCTAACATCTGGGGCTTCAAAATGATATAAGATTTGTCATCATTTCTTGGTGTTTAATGATGCGTACGCGTGATGTAAACGTATGCATGGGAAGCTGCACGTGACGCACTAAAGGCAACTCGTGGCCATTGATTTCTGAAGCAATTTAGACCCAATCCAACTCATTTATGATGCTATTTAACCCAAGGATTAAAGAGTGATGAACCATCTAGTTATTTAATTAGTTTTAGTTTAGTTTTCATGAGGCTTTAGTTATTTTCTAGAGAGAGAAGCTCTCTCTTCTCTCTAGAATTATGGTTCTTAGTTTTAGATTTAGATCTCTTTCTTATCTTGCTTAATTTCCTTTTTCATCTTTAATTGTTCCATTGTAGTTGTAGTATTCTACTTCTCTTGTAGTTTTCTTGTATTGTTAATTGTAGTTTATGAATTCTTTTGTAGATCTACATTTCTTCTCAATGCAATTGGTAAGTTCTTTGTTATTTCATAATTGTTTTGCCTTTCTATTGTTAATCTCTTGCTTTTGTAGTTGTAGATTCATTTAATTCTTGCAATTAATAATGTTTTTCTTTATTGCCTTCTATGTGATTGTTAAAATGTTTCTTCTAGTTATGAGGTAGGTTTTGTTCCTCTTAGCTTTGGTTGAGTAATTAGTGACTCTTGAGTTATATAATTCTTTTGTTGATTGACAATTAGAAGTTACTAATTGATTTGAATGCCACTAAAGCTAGCATTTCATTATGAGTTGACTAGGACTTGTGGACTCAAGTTAATTCATCCACTTGACTTTCCTCTATGGTTAGAGGTTAGCTAAGTCAGAGCAATGAACAATTCTCATCACAATTGATAAGGATAACTAGGATAGGACTTCTAGTTCTCATACCTAGCCAAGAGCTTTCTTACTTGCTAGTTTATTTCTTTTGTAATTTGCTTTTCTTGTTTCTTATCTCAAAAACCCCAAACATACTTCATAACCAATAGCAAGAACACTTTATTGCAATTTCTAGGGAGAACGACCTGAGGTTTGAATACTTCGGTTATTTTTATAGGGGTTTGTTTTAGTGACAACCAAATTTTTGTATGAAAGGATTATTGTTGGTTTAGAAACTATACTTGCAACGAGATTTTATTAGTGAAATTCTATACCATCAGTTTTTCCTTCATCAACGTGACATATAATTAGGATCATGAGTGCTCTCTATGTTATTGACACATTGCCAATTTTCAAATTGATCAGGATCTACAGCTAGATCTGGCCTCGAAATTGTGCCGCTGATAAATCCAAGCTTTGTTTTGGCGTTTAAGGCTTTTTTATGGTGCGACTTTAAGAGTGGTAGTTTTTCTTAGTGAGTTGCTGAGTGATGAGGATCAAACCCGGTTGATTTGCCGTGGAGAGTGCAAATGAATTTGCCATTTTAGGATCAATAAATCTTGGGGTAGTAAGATTCAGAACGTTTCTCTAACCTCGTTAATCGGAGCTTTTTGCTTTCACTACAGACAATCGCAAATCGATGAAACAATCAAACTCTCATCAAACTTTGTTGTGTGAGTTTATAAGAAAAGGAATATTCTAGAAGAGTATGAAATTTGCGAAAGAATGTTGTAGAAAAGAATGTCTTCGCACAGAACAGTAACTGAAATCTATCTAAATAATTGCTCTAACTAACTTTAGTGAATAATCTAGCTATGCTGATAGGATTAATCAAATATTATTTAAACACAATTGTATTCATTATTCGGGATAACTTTAACATTTGTTGAGAGATATCAACTACAAACGAAACACACAAACAATTATGTGCAAAAAAAAATTCAACGTACAAATAATATTAAATATTTTTTGTAAAGTTACATCTTAATATTAGATATAAAAAAAGAATTAATATTACTTAAATATTATAAATAAGACAAATACTAAATTTTGTTAACAAGTATCTTTTTGTTAAGAATATAGAAGAAAAGAAACAGATTTTTAACAAAATTTTTAATTTCAAATAACATTGAATTATGTTGAAATTTATTTTAATTTAATAAGATGTTTTATGTTGATAACAAGTTTTGGCATCAAATAGCAAATTTTAGATAAAAAAGATTCCACAATTCAAAACCTTAGAGATGTTGTGAAATAAATAAATAAAAAAAGAGAAAATAAATATAAAATAAAGAAGTATAAATAAAAGATTCTAGTACTAATATTCACTAACATAATAATTTTAATATAATAGAGATCATTGATGAGCGGATAATTTATACGCTTTTTGGCATTGTTTTTAGATAGTTTTTAGTAGGACCTAGTTAGTTTTCAGTATATTTTCATTAGTTTTTAAGCAAAATTCATATTTCTGGACTTTACTATGAGTTTGTGTATTTTTCTGTGATTTTAGGTATTTTCTGGCTGAAATTGAGGGACCTGAGCAAAAATCTGATTCAGAGGCTGAAGAAGGACTGCAGATGCTGTTGGATTCTGACCTCCCTGCACTCGAAATAGATTTTTTTGAGCTACAGAAACCCAAATTGCACACTCTCAATTGCGTTAAAAAGTAGACATCTAGGGATTTCCAGCAATATATAATAGTCCATACTTTGCCCAAGTTTAGACGACGCAAACTGGCATTCAACGCCAGCTTTTTGCCCTATTCCGGCGTTAAACGCCAAAAACAAGTTGCAAGCTAGAGTCAAATGCCAAAAACAAGTTACAAACTGGCGTTTAACTCCAAAGAAGGCCTCTACACGTGAAAGCTTCAATGTTCAGCCCAAGCACACACCAAGTGGGCCCGGAAGTGGATTTCTGCATCATTTACTTATTTCTATAAACCCTAGTAACTAGTCTGATATAAATAGGACCTTTTACTATTGTATTAGACATCTTTTGATCATCTTTTGATCTCTTGATCACGTTTTGGGAGCTGGCCATTCGGCCATGCCTGGACCTTCATCACTTATGTATTTTCAACTGTAGAGTTTCTACATACCATAGATTAAGGTGTGGAACTCTGCTGTTCCTCGAGTATTAATGCAAAATACTATTGTTCTTCTTTTCAATTCATTCTTATTCTTATTCTAAGATATTCATTCGCACACAAGAACATGATGAATGTGATGATTATGTGACACTAATCACCATTCTCACTTATGAATGCGTGATTGACAACCACTTCTGTTTTACATGAAAACAAGCTTGAATGTATATCTCTTGGGTTTCTAATCAACGATTCACATTGACTCCCCTCTGACAATGGGGCATCTGAATCCGAGATTAGAATCTTTGTCATATAAGCTAGAATCCATTGGCAACATTCCTGAGATCCGAAAAGTCTAAACCTTGTCTATGGTATTCCGAATAGGATCTGGGATGGGATGACTGTGACGAGCTTCAAACTCGTGACTGTAGGGCGTGGTGACAGACGCAAAAGGATAGTAAATCCTATTTCTACCCAATCGGGAACCAACAACTGATTAGCCATACAATATCTGTGCATGGTATTTTTCATCCGAGACGAGAAATCCGACAGTTGATTAGCCGTACAGAAACCGTAGAGGACCATTTTCATTGAGAGGACATGAAGTAGCCATTGACAACGGTGACACCTAACATACAACTTGCCATAGAAAGGAGTATGAAGGATTGGATGAAGGCAATAGGAAAGCAGAGATTTAGAAGGAACAACGCATCTCCATACGCTTATCTGAAATTTTCACCAATGAATTACATAAGTATCTCTATCTTTATTTTATGCTTATTTATCTTTTAAATTATTAAAACTCCATAACCATTTGAATCTGCCTGACTGAGATTTATAAGATGACCATAGCTTGCGTCAAGCCGACAATCTCCGTGGGATCGACCCTTACTCACGTAAGGTTTATTACTTGGACGACCCAGTGCACTTGCCGGTTAGTTGTGCGAAGTTGTGAAAAAGAGTTGAGATTACAATTGTGCGTACCAAGTTGTTGGCGCCATTGAGATCACAATTTCGTGCACCAATCATTCATATATATTTACTAATATATATAATAACGTATATATAAAAGAGAGAGAAGAGTATTTTATATATTAACATTGAAGATATAAGAAAGATAGAGAAGTATTATTATTGATTGTATGTAACCCTTTTGCCCAGCTCATGCTTTTATAGGCATACAGAAATTACTTTTCAAACTTTATTAAGTTTGCTTCATTCTAAGAACTTGTTTCTTTCAACATAGGAAAAATGAGCCACCCATAAATGGGCATCCATCCTTATCCATCCTCGTCACAACACTCTCCCTTGGATGTCTATTTAGGATTATGCCTCATTAAAACCTTACTAAAGAAAAACCTTACTAAAAGAGTACAAAATCCTTTGTGATGGGGACTGCCTCATTAAAAACCTTGTCCAGAAAATCCAATGGGAAAAAACTTGACCAAGAAAAAAAGAGTACAGTTTCTCCCTCTTGTCGACATTATTTAATATCTCAAAATCGTCGCATCCCAATCTGATGTACCAATCTTTCAAAGGAGGATTTTGGGAGTGACTTTGTAAATAAATCTACCAGATTATCACTTGAGCGAATCTATTGGACATCAATTGCCTCTTGATTTTGAAGATCATGAGTGAAGAAGAATTCAGGAGAAATATGTTTTGTTCTATCACCTTTGATGTATCCATATTTAAGTTGAGCAATGCATGCTGTGTTATCTTTAAACAGAATAGCTGGAGCTATCTTTTGATCAATCAGTCCACATGATGACAGAATATATTAGATCAAACTCCTGAGTCAAAAACACTCGCGACTTGCTTCATGAATCACTAGTATTTCAGCATGATTGGAGAGAATTGCATGGAAAATTGGTCATCGACGCGCACGTGTGAAAGACGCGTACGCGTGATCAGGCCAACGTTGGTAGTAACGTTGGTGCACAAACGTTGCCTCAAACGTTCTTCACTGGTTTACAGAAAACGTTGGCCAACGCTAGTGGCCACCAACATTAGTGGCCACCAACGTTAGTGACTAACGTCCATGCTGAGCTCATTTCTAGTGGCACCCATGCAAGTTCATGATTGGTTAGCTCAAGTCCATGTCAACATCACTAAGAGCCACTCTTAACTAGCTTCAACAAAGGCCAAATTCCACATCCAAGACTTGAAGACTGAATGAAGAAAGTATATAAATAGCATAGAATTTAAGTTAGAAAGAGGGTTGGGAAGTCAGGGACCCTAATTGGGAAACCTTGTAATCATTTTCTTTTGTACTTTCTTTCTTTTGGTTTTGATTGAGCAATGATGAACTAAACCCCATTTTCATTAGGGGGAGGAGCTCTACTGTAATCATAATGAATCAATGAAATTCTTCTTCTTCTCAATCCGCTTGGGTAGCTATAGGATGTCTTCTGTTTTGATTGTGAATCATTCACTCCGGAAGGGGGTTTGATTCAATTGAATGCTTGTGTGAGTCTCGGAAGGAAAATCACTTGCATTAGAATTGGAGCTCTATCCTTCACAATTCTCTTAGCCAACACCATTTGAGAGGAATTGAGGTCTTGAGAGTTTGTGTGGCTTATGGATAAGAGAGAATGCTTAACCTCTTCTCATGAAAGTTAGATCAAGGAATTGGCAAGATTGATTGTGATTAGAGAGATTGGATTGCCAAGAAATTGAGATCCAATCAATTATAATCCGCCATAGATCTACTCATATGATTGAGAAGGAAGTTGAGACCTATTTAATTCATGATGGATTATGATATCTTCAATCCCTTATGAATCTTTCTCTTTGATTTTCTTCAATTTAAATTGCCCTAAATTTATTTTGATTGTTTACTGCTTCCTTTAGTCTTTCCAGCACCCAAATCCCATTTACATTTCATGCAAATTTAAGTTTCATTGCCCTCTATACTAGGCCCTTCTAGTTTCTTGCAATCTGAGATTCAAGCATTTACATTTCTTCCAATTTAAGATTCAGCCCATTTACATTTTCTTCTCTTTAAGCTTCAGCATTTTATAATTCCTGCCATTTAAGTTTTTATCATTTACCCTTCAGCATTTATTTCTTCAGTACTTTACGTTTTATGCCATTTAAGCTTCTGTCCTTTAATTTCTAGCATTTATTTCCTTGCAGTTTATATTCTGATAAATCAATTTCACCAAACTCTTTTCAATATTAGCTTCACTAGACTCATCACCCAACTAAAATTGCTTAATCCATCAATCCCTGTGGGATCGGCCTCACTCTGGTGAGTTTTACTACTTGATGCGACCCGGTATACTTGTCGGTAGTTTGTGCGGATAAAATTTTCCGTCATCAAGGAATTATACCTTGCTAATAAATTCACAGCAAATGATATATCAGATCGTTTATTATTAGCAAGATACATTAGTGCCCCAATGGCACTGAGATAAGGTACTTCAGGACTAATGATATCTTCATTTTCTTCTTTAGGATGGAATTGATCCTTTTTCACAACCAAAGATCTTAAAATCATTGGGGTACTTAATAGATATGACTTATCCATTAAAACTTCTTCAAGATCTTCTTTGTGTATGTTTTTTGATGAATAAATATCCCATTTTTCGTATGCTCGATCGGTAAGTCAAGATAAAATTTAGTCTTTCCAAGATTTTTCATCTCAAACTATTCTTTTAGAGCTTTTATAATGGTTGGAATCTCTTCAGGAGTTCCAATGATATTTAAATCATCAACGTACACATCAATTATAATGAATCCAAATGTAGATTTCTTTATAAAAACCCATGGGAAGATATCATCATTCTTGAATCCATGTTGGCCAGATACTCAGTAAGATGATTATACCCCATTCATCTAGATTACTTTAGACCATATAAAGATATTTGTAATTTGACTGAGTATAACTGATGAGCGGATAATTTATACGCTTTTGGCATTATTTTTAGGTAGTTTCTAGTATATTTTAGTTACTTTTTAATATATTTTTATTAGTTTTATGCAAAATTCACATTTCTGGACTTTACTATGAGTTTGTGTGTTTTTTTGTGATTTCAGGTATTTTCAGGTTGAAATTGAGGGGCTTGAGCAAAAAACTGATTCAGAGGCTAAGAAAGGACTGCAGATGCTGTTGGATTCTGACCCTCCTGTACTTGAAGTGGATTTTCGAAGTTATAGAAGCCCAATTGGGGCGCTCTCAATTGCGTTGGAAAGTAGACATCTTGGGCTTTCCATGAATGAATAATAGTCCATACTTTGTCAGAGATTTGATGGCCCAAACTGGCATCCAAACGCCCACCAGAGACCCTTTTCTGGCGTAAAATGCCAGAACTGGCAACAAAGCTGGAGTTAAAAGCCCAAACTGGCACCCAAGCTGGCGTTTAACTCTAAGAAGAGCCTATGCACGTGAAAGCTTCAATGCTCAGCGCAAGCACACACCAGGTGGGCTCGGAAGTGGATTTCTGCACTTAGTTACTCATTTTATGTAAACCTAGTTTACTAGTTTAGTATAAATAGCACCTTTCCCTATTTTCGAATTCTTATGCCATTTGGGAGGCTGGCCATTCGGCCATGCCTAGACCTTTTGTTATTATGTATTTTCAACGGTGGAGTTTCTATACCTCATAGATTAAGGTGAGGAGCTCTGTTGTTCCTCATGAATTAATGCAAGTACTATTGTTTTTCCTTCAATTCACGCCTACTTCTTCTCCAAGATATACTCTTGTACTTAATTCAGTTAAGTTAGACTAAAGGGGTGAACCGTGACAATCACCCACTATCATCAGCACTCACTTAGCCAAGATCCGTGTGCCTGACAACCACAAGTGGTCTACATGATGTTCAACGTAGTCATTGGACGCCAGCTGGAGTATATTCTCTTGGGTCTCTAATCCATGCGTTTGACTAGCATCTCCTGACAACAGAGCATTCAAATCAGTGAGATTAGAACCTTCGTGGCATAGGCTAGAAACAATTGGCAGCATTCTAGAGATTCGAAAAGTCTAAACCTTGTCTTGGTATTCTGAGTAGGATCTGGGAGGGGATGACTGTGACGAACTTCAAACTCGCGAATGTTGGGCACAGTGACAGTGCGCAAAAGGATCAATGGATCTTATTCCGACACAAGTGAGAACCAACAGATGATTAGCCCTGCGGTGAGAACTGTAGCCAGACCATTTTCACTAAGAGAACGGATGGTAGCTGATGAGCGGATAATTTGTACGCTTTTTGGCATTGTTTTTAGTATATTTTCAGTAGGATTGAGTTAGTTTTTAGTATATTTTTATTAGTTTTTAGTTAAAATTCACTTTTCTGGACTTTACTATGAGTTTGTGTGTTTTTCTGTGATTTCAGGTATTTTCTGGCTGAAATTGAGGGACCTGAGCAAAAATCTGATTCAGAGACTAAAAAGGACTGCAGATGCTGTTGGATTCTGACCTCCCTGCACTCGAAGCGGATTTTCTGGAGCTACAGAAGCCCAATTGACGCGCTCTCAACGGCGTTGGAAAGTAGACATCCTGGGCTTTTCAGCAATATATGATAGTCCATACTTTTCCCAAGATTTGATGGCCCAAACTGGCGTTCAAAGTCACCC
>NC_029776.3:42419872-42420133 GCF_000817695.3 Arachis duranensis | reverse complement strand
CCTGGACCGGAGTCTTAGACTAAACATTGCATGATTCCTGGAATTCTCATTAAGAATTTTGATATCTTTATTTTCTTTTTCACTTAATTTTCGAAAAAGCACAAAAAAAATTTACAAAATCATAAAAAACCAAAAATATTTTTCCTGTTGAGACTTTATTCTCATTTTAAGTTTGGTGTCAATTGCATGTTTCTGTTTTTCTTGCATTCATTCATGTGTCTTAGTGATCTTCAAGATGTTCTTGATGATTTCATTACTCTT
>NC_029776.3:42419090-42419682 GCF_000817695.3 Arachis duranensis | reverse complement strand
TCCAAAAATATTTTTAATTTGTGTCTTTTCAAGTCAATAATACAGAGAATTGAAGATTCAGAACATACAGCAGAAAAATTATACAGAAAAAGCTGGGTGTTCAAAACGCCCAGTGAAGAAGGACAGACTGGCGTTTAAACGCCAGCCAGGGTGCCTGGTTGGGCATTTAACGCCCAAAAGGGTAGAGTTTTGGGCGTTAAATGCCAGAATGTGCACCATTCTGGGCGTTTAACGCCAGGATGGCACAAGAGGGAAGATTTTGTTTTCAATGCAAATTTTTTTCAAGTTTTCAAAATCTTTTCAAAATCAAATCTTTTTCAAATCATATCTTTTCAATCAAATTTTTTTCAAATTCAATTTCTTTCTATTTTCAAAAATACTTGCTATCAATTAATGATTTGATTCAACATTTCAAGTATGTTGCCTTTTCTGTTGAGAAAGGTTTAATGTTTGAATCATATCTTTTCTTGATAGCCAAGTCATTTATTTTTAAAATCAAATTTTTTTTAAAATGTTTTTCAAATCATATCTTCTCCATCACATCTTTTTAAAACCAATCATATCTTCTTAATCACATCTTTTTCAAAATAAC
>NC_029776.3:42415366-42416156 GCF_000817695.3 Arachis duranensis | reverse complement strand
TCAAGGATATCCCTCTGTCATCATGGAGAGGAAGCATGAAGAGCTTCTCTCAAAACAGAGTCAAACAGAGCCCCCACTGTCAAACTCTAAGTTTGGTGTTGGGAGGCCAAAACCAACTTCTAAGTTTGGTGTTGAACCCCCACATTCAAACTCTAAGTTTGGTGTTGGGAGGTTCCAACATTGCTCTGAGCATCTCTGAGGCTCCATGAGAGCCCTCTGTCAAGCTACTGACATTAAAGAAGCGCTTGTTGGGAGGCAACGCAATGTTATATTTTATCTATTTTTCTTTTGTTATTTTATGTTTTCTGTAGGTTGATGATCATGAGAAGTCACAAAATCAATTGAAAAAGCAAAAAAAGAATGAAAAACAGAAAGAAAAATAGCACACCCTGGAGGAAGATCCTGCTGGCGTTTAAACGCCAGTAAGGTTAACAGATGGGCGTTTAACGCCCAGTCTGGCACCATTCTGGGCGTTTAATGCCAGAAAGGGGCACCAGACTGGCGTTAAACGCCAGTAAAGGGCAAGAACTTGGCGTTAAACGCCAGAAATGGGCACCAGCCCGGCGTTTAACGCCAGATTTGGCACAAAGAGAAAATTTGCTCGGCACTTGGTGCAAGGATGACTTTTCCTTGACACCTCAGGATCTGTGGACCCCACAGGATCCCCACCACCCTCTCTCTTCTTCTTCACCCATTCACCAATCACCTCAACACCTCTTCCCCAAAAACCCTTCACCTATCAAATCCCATCTTTCTCTTCACCACTCACATCCATCCTTCATAAAACCCC
>NC_029776.3:42415014-42415230 GCF_000817695.3 Arachis duranensis | reverse complement strand
ATGATGCAAGGAGATGAACATCCTTACACTAGAAGGGTCAACTTTGATCAAAGGTTGGACCAAGTCCTCATAAACATTTGTGAAGAGGGCGCTCAATGGAAGAGAAACTCAAGAGGGAAGCCGGTTCAACTGAGAAGACATGACCTCAAACCCGTGGCTAGAAGATGGTTGGAGTTTATCCAACGCTCAATCATTCCCACTAGCAACCGGTCCGAA
>NC_029776.3:42412980-42414833 GCF_000817695.3 Arachis duranensis | reverse complement strand
TGTTATTCAGTTGGAGTTGACATAGAGGGAGACATCCCCATTGATGAGGACAAGCCCATCACTAAGAAGAGGATGGAGCAAACAAGAGACCCCTCTCATCATCAAATCCCTGAGATGCCTCAAGGGTGCACTTTCCTCCACAAAACTATTGGGAGCAACTAAACACCTCCCTAGGAGAATTGAGTTCCAACATGGGACAACTAAGGGTGGAGCACCAAGAACACTCTGTCCTCCTCCATGAGATTAGAGAAGATCAAAGAATCATAAGAGAGGAGCAACAAAGACAAGGAAGAGACATTGAGGAGCTCAAGCACTCCATAAGATCTTCAAGAGGAAGAACAAGCCGCCATCACTAAGGTGGACCCGTTCTTTAATTTCCTTGTTTTTTATTTTTCTATTTTCGAAATTTTATGCTTATGTTTATCTATGTTTGTGTCTTGTGATCATTAGTGTCTTAGTGTCTATGCCTTAAAGTTATGAATGTCCTATGAATCCATCACCTATCTTAAATAAAAAATGTTCTTAATTGAAAAAGAGTAGAATTGCATGAATTCTGAATTTTATAACAGTTTAATTATTTTGATGTGGTGGCAAACTTTTGTTTTCTGAATGTATGCTTAAACAGTGCATATGTCTTTTGAATTTGTGGTTCATGAATATTGGTTCTTGAAAGAATGATGAAAAAGGAGACATGTTACTGAGGATCTGAAAAATCATAAAAATGATTCTTGAAGCAAGAAAAAAAGCAGTGAATACAAAAAAAAGGGAGAAAATGTCGAAAAAAAAGAAGAAGAAAGAAAAAGAAAACGAAAAAAAAGGGAGAAAAAGAAAAAGAAAGAAAAAGAAAGAAATAAAGTTGTGATCCAAGGCAAAAAGAAGACAGAGTGCTTTGGGCCACGGCCAAGACTCAATAAGTAGCTGTGTTCAAAAATCATCATACTTAACTAGGAGAATCAATAACACTATATGGATTCTGAGTTCCTAAAGAAGCCAATCATTCTGAATTTCAAAGGATAAAGTGAGATGCCAAAACTGTTCAGGGGCAAAAAGCTACTAGTCCCGCTCATTTAATTGGAGCTTAGTTTCTCTGATATTTTGGAGTCTATAGTATATTCTCTTCTTTTTATCCTATTTTGATTTTCAGTTGCTTGGGGACAAGCAACAATTTAAGTTTGGTGTTGTGATGAGCGGATAATTTGTACGCTTTTTGGCATTGTTTTTAGTATGTTTTCAGTATGATCTAGTTAGTTTTTAGTATATTTTTATTAGTTTTTAGTTAGAATTCACTTTTCTGGACTTTACTATGAGTTTTTGTGTTTTTCTGTGATTTCAGGTATTTTCTGGCTGAAATTGAGGGACCTGAGCAAAAATCTGATTCAGAGACTAAAAAGGACTGCAGATGCTGTTGGAATCTGACCTCCCTGCACTCGAAGCGGATTTTCTGGAGCTACAGAAGCCCAATTGGCGCTCTCTCAACGGCGTTGGAAAGTAGACATCCTGGGCTTTCCAGCAATATATGATAGTCTATACTTTGCCCAAGATTTGATGGCCCAAACCGGCGTTCAAAGTCACCCTCAGCATTCCCAGCGTTAAACGCCGGAACTGGCACAAGAATGGGAGTTAAACGCCCAAACTGGCATAAAAGCTAGCGTTTAACTCCAAGAAGAGTCTCTACACGAAAATGCTTCAATGCTCAGCCCAAGCACACACCAAGTGGTCCCGGAAGTGGATTTTTATGTCATTTACTCATCTCTGTACACTCTAGGCTACTAGTTCTCTATAAGTAGGACCTTTTACTATTGTATTGAGAGATCGAGGGGTAGCTATCTTCATTGTTATGCTATCTTAGATCA
>NC_029776.3:42400779-42412524 GCF_000817695.3 Arachis duranensis | reverse complement strand
CACTGAGAGGATGGGAGGTAGCCACTGACAACGGTGAAACCCTTGCATAAGCTTGCCATGGAAAGGAGTAAGAAGGATTGGATGAAGACAGTAGGAAAGCAGAGAGACGGAAGGGACAAGCATCTTCATACGCTTATCTGAAATTCCTACCAATGAATTACATAAGTATCTCTATCTTTACCTTTATGTTTTCGTATATCATCATTCATATCCATTTGAGTCTGCCTGACTAAGATTTACAAGGTGACCATAGATTGCTTCATACCAACAATCTCTGTGGGATCGACCCTTACTCGCGTAAGGTTTATTACTTGGACGACCCAGTACACTTGCTGGTTAGTTGTGCGAAGTTGTGTTTATGCCATGGTATTGAACACCAAGTTTTTGGTTTCATCACCGGGGATTAATTGAGTTGTGAAAAGTATTGATCACAATTTCGTGCACCAGTAGCCATTGACAACGGTGATCCACCAACTTACAGCTTGCCATGGAAGGCAGTGTGCATGATTGGATGGAAGCAATAGGGAAGCAGAGGTTCAGAAGCAACAAAGCATCTCCAAATGCTTATCTGAGATTCCCACCAATGAATTACATAAGTATCTCTATTTTATTTTATGTTTTATTTATCTGTTAATTATCAAAATCTCATAACCATTTGAATCTGCCTGACTGAGATTTACAAGATGACCATAGCTTGCTTCAAGCCGACAATCTCTGTGGGATCGACCCTTACTCACGTAAGGTATTACTTGGACGACCCAGTGCACATGCTGGTTAGTTGTGCGGAGTTATGAAAAGTGTGATCATAATTTCGTGCACCAATAACCCCTGCGAATATTCATTGGATGGTTTAGATATCTTTCATCTTTCAGGGACTTTTATATAGATATCACGATCTAATGATCTATATAAATATGTTGTTACCACATCCATTAGATACATATGTAGTTTATTCTATGTTGATAAACTGACTAAATAACACAATGTGATTGTATCCACAACAGGAGAATATGTTTCTTCGTAATCTATACTGGGCTTTCGTAAAAAATCTTGTACCACAAGTCTAGCTTTGTAGCATACAACTTCATTTTTCCCATTTTGTTTTCTCACAAATATCCATCTATATCCAACAGGTTTTACATCTTTTGGTGTACGGACTATAGGTCCAAAGACTAAATAACTTCTTCCCATTTTGGCCAATCATTCCTTTGTCGATATTCTTCAACTATTCTTGGCTCAAGATCTTTACTTTCATGCATGATATTTAATGCCACATTATATGCAAATTTTTATTGACAATTGTCTTATTTCAGTCCCATTTTTCTTCTGTAAAGACATAATTTATCAAAATTTTAATATTTTCACAATTTTCAGTATTTTCAAGTACCTGAATGTCTCTGGCGTCAAAACCATATCAAAGTTTTGGACAACTGCAAGTGTCTCTACTATGCCTTTATCTTTTCCAATAGGAATAGTATTTACCTCTTTTCTTTTTCGAGGATTTTTGTCTTTGAAACCGACAGGCCTACCATGCTTCTGACGTGAATTTGTTTCTGTGGTCATTTGTTCGAATGGGACATCAATTTGAATTAGAGCATTTTCAGCTGGTATATAGGATTTAATTATCCTTTTCTTATCAAAAAATGCATCAGGTAATTCATTTGCTATTCTTTACAAATGTATAATCCTTTAAACTTCTAATTCACATTGCCCTGATCGATGATCTAAATGCATCAAGGATGATGTATTCTAATTAAGTTCCTTTTCAGGAAGCTTGTTCTCTCCCCCTAATGTTGGAAATTTTAATTAATCAAAATGACAATCTGCAAATCGAGCTTTAAATGCATCTCCAGTTTGTATCTCAAGATACCTTACTACAGAGGGAGAATCATATCCAACATATATCCCCAATTTTCTTTCGGGTCCTATTTTGGTGCGAGAAGGTGGTGTAATAGGAACATATATCGCACACCCGAATATTCTCAAATAAAAAATATTTGGCTGTTGGTCAAAAGCGAATTGCAGAGGAGAGAATTAATGGTAACTTATTGGCCTCAAACGTATAAGTGTTGCGGCATGTAAAATAGCATGCCCTAAGCTGAGGTTGGGAGATTTGTTCTCATAAATAAGGGTCTAGCAATCAATTAGAGGCGTTTAATAAATGATTCTGCTAACCTATGTTGTGTGTGAACATGAGTTACTGGATGTTCAACGCTTATTCCATTAGCCATACACTAAGTATCAAAGGCTTGGAAAGTGAATTCACTAGCATTTTCAAGGCAAATTATTTTGACTGGATTTTTTGGAAAATGTATTTTTAATCGAATAATTTGAACAAGTAATCTCGCAAATGCAGGTTGCGAGAAGACCACAAGCACACATGTGACCATCTCGAAGATGCGTCTATTAGGACCATAAAATATCTAAAAGATCCACATGGTGGATGAATAAGTCCACATATATCGCCTTGAATCCTTTTTAGAAATTCAGGGGACTCAAATCCAATCTTTACTGGTGATGGCCTTAAAATTAACTTTCCTTGAGAACATGTAGCACAACAAAATTCACTAGATTTAAGAATTTTATGGTTCTTTAGTGAATGTCTATGGGAGTTTGTAATAATTCTCCGTATCATGGTTGTTCCCGGATGACCCAATCGATCATGCCAAGTTATGAATTCATTTGGGCTAGTAAACTTCTAGTTTACAATGGCATGTGATTCAATTGTACTAATCTTGGTATAATATAACCCAGATGAAAGTGAGGGTAACTTTTCTAATAACCTTTTTATTTAAATCATGAGTTGTGAAACATAAGTACTCATGATTTCCCTCTTTCAATGTTTCAATATGATATCTATTTCGGCGAATATATTTCAAACTCTATAAGTTCCTTAGAGACTTAGTAGACAACAGTGTATTATTTATTATGAATTTTGCCCCTCCAGGAAATAAAATTATAACTCTTTCGGAGCCTTCTATCATATTACCTGAGCCAATAATAGTATTAACATATTCGTCTTTTGGCACAAGATGAGTAAAATATATATTACTTTTGAGAATGGTGTGCGAACTTACACTATCCGCAAGGCAAACATCTTTACTATATGTCCTTGACATTTTCTTCAAAGACAAATAATAATAAAATGAGTAAAAGTATATGCACAACAAAATTATTTTCTTGACTGAAATCGTTTTTCTAGAATGTACTGTACATAGTATCATAAACTAAAAATTTTATTATTATTATTATTTTAGAACTTAGCACATTTAATAATTTTAAAAGTCATAAGCATAAATATTTTATTAAACATTATTTATATACATCATACTTGAAATTGAAATACATAGGGAATAAAATTTAAAAGTTTTTTACATTATTTATTTATATAAGTACTGAATCCAAATATCAAACTTTTTCATTATTAATCAAATGACCAATATTTCCTTTAGGATCCTCAAAGAAATCAGATACTTCATAATGAGTGGTGTAATTTTCAGCAACATCTTTTGAAACAAAATTCGTCTCCTTTCCTTTGTCGTCCTTTTACAAGGATGCTTAATAAAGATTAACTAGGTGCCTCGAGATACGACAGGTATGTGTCCAATGGCCCTTTCCACCACAACGGAAACATTTATCCTTTATTGCTTTATTTTGTCGATTATTTCTTTCTTTATCCCACTTCTGGTGAGATCCTTCTTGTGAACATAAATTTTCTTCCTTCAATAATTTTTCTTATTACCAAAACCTTACCATTTACATCTTCTGGGGTTATGATTTACCACATTTGCTTTAGAAAATGGGGCGGCACCAATTGGGCGCACTTAATTTTTTAAAAGCAATTCATTGTTGTGTTCAACAACAAAAAAGCAAGAAATTAATTCAGAATATTTTTTAAATTCTTTTTCTCGATACAACTGCTGTAGGAGCACAGTTGATGTATGAAAGGTCGAAAAATTTTTCTATAACATGTCATTATCATTTATCTTTTCCCCACATAATTTCATTCGTGAGGTAATTCAAAACATTGCTGAATTATATTCATTTATGCATTTAAAATTCTAGAGATGTAAGTGCGTGCACTCATATTGGGTTTGAGGAAGTATTACTATCTTTTGATGATTATACATTTCTTCAAGGTTTTTCCAGAGATCTGCAGGATCTTTAGTGTGAGATATTCATTTATCAATCCTTCGTCAAGAAGACGACGAAGGAAGATTATGGCTTTGACTTTACCCTTCTAGTATGCATTATTTTCAGTCTTAATGGTATTTCCAAGATCCATTGAATCAAGATGGATTTCAGCATCTAGTATCCTTGATAAGTAGTTGTTTCCAGATATATTATGAAAATTAAATTTAAGATGAGATAACTTCGACATAATGAAAATTTATTACCTGACTCTTCCTAAAATTTTATTAGAGTCTCGTGCTGATAACATGTCATGAAATAAATAAATAAATAAATAAATAAAATAAATATAAAATAAAAAAATATGAATAGAAGACACTAGTACTAATATTTACCAATATAATCATCTCAATATAATAGAGATGATTCATATATATTTACTAATATATGTAATAACGTATATATAAAAGAGAAAGAAAAATATTTTATATATTTTATAGAAAGCTAGAGAAGTATTATTATTGATCGTATATAATCCTTTTGTCTCAGTTTATACTTTTATAAGTGTACAAAATTTGTTTTTTAAACTTCATTAAATTTGTTTCATTCTAAGAACTTTTTTTTAACATAGAGAAAATGAGCCACTTATAAATAAACATTCATCTTTATCTACCGCAATAAAAGAAAAATAATAGAATACTTACTACGAAATAAAAGTAGAAGTAGAATGGCACTATCTATCACAATTTCATAATTATCATTTATTTTTAGGATAATTGCAATATTATAATAGTATAATAAGATAAAAAGGAAAATACTGACTACTCAAAATTAAAGTAAGCAGTAATCACTTAATACACTTTTTCTAGTTTAATATTATCCAAATATGTAGAGAAAGAAAATTGAATTGTTAATTTTTTTAATGGTATAACTAACATTTTCACTTTTCAGATAAAAATCGTCCAAATAACAAGGGTACATCAATAGCACATTTGTTTTACACAGTACTCCGCGAACTTTGTATATTAGCAACAATATTACAAACAAAAAGTATATAATAATATTAACAATAGCATTAATAGTAGATACGTTGGAAATAATTCTCTTAAAATAATAGCCAAATAAAAAAATGGCATTACTACTAAGTGTTCAAAAAATATTAGTTCAAAATATACTAAAAAAGTTATAAAAGTATAAAGCTGATGTAAATTTTTAAAATTTTTGTGTATTTAACGTATTGGAATTAAAAAATATTTTTTACTCTTCTAAGCTTTAATCAATATTCTTAAATATGCTTTAGCTAAATTCATAAAAAAACATATTAGGAAATAAAAAAGGAAAAGGTTATATTGAACATGATCATGTGCAATTGTGCACGAATCACTTTAAAAGGAGGAATAATTGAAATGACTACTATATGCTATATATTTTTGAAAGAGTATAGTTGTTTTAATTGTTGATTTGAATTATAAAAAATATATATAATATATATTAATTAAAATTAATAGTTAAAATAATTAAAATATTAATATTTTAGGTATATTTAAAATTTTTTCTATATATTTTTTATTATACTACATATAAATGACTAAAAAATAAAATTTATTTGCATAATAATAGAAAACAAACGTCAAAACCAAGCAATTCCGCTATCACAAACCTAAGAGGGAAAAAACAAAAAGATTCTTGGCGTGCAATAAGCACTTATAATAATCAAACATCCTTCAGAAAACCGAGGCCAATTTTCGAGTTTTCACTCCAATGCCAACCGCACACGTGTCAATCACGTGTAAAGGCGTGTGTTCATGTGAAGCATTATTGGACGGTGAGAAAGGCGTTAATGAAGAATTGCGATTTACCAAAAAAAAAAAAATCACACACCAAACAAGGAATATTAATTAATTAACTAAAGCAATTGTATTGGAGTCCACTTTTAAAGTAGTCTTTAAAGATACATATAATACAGATATATAAATACGCGAGTATGTATTTATTGTTTATGAGTTTTGTTAAGTAGACAATAATTTTTGTAAATAATATAAACAATAAAATTTAAAATTAATTTAATAAAGTCAAAAAATATTTTATTTTTAAATTATCTCATAAATTTTAACATTAGGATAATCACTTGCATATTTAGTAAATTAAACATCTAGACATTGTTAACTATGCATAAGTAAATCCAATAAAAAGAAACAATTATTTAATTAAAAATAATCAATATAATCATCTGCATACTTATTGAATTGAATATGCAACATATATCCATTGTTCATATTGTTTAGTATTCTCATAGTCTACCTATACTTTTCCATTATTTATTTGTTGAGACAAATTTAAATGAATATATTAGTATAGAAATGCATATAGAATATATGTATTTAATATTTTTTTAATTATTGAGACATAGAAATACATTTTTTACATATTTTATCATTTATTAAATTTTACACAATTAAGTTTTTTACTTTTATTTCTTATCAATTTTTTACACTTTTATCTTTTATTAACTTTTTATATTTTTATCCTTTATTAATTTTACAAAATATAGATTTTTTTCTAATTTTATTGTGTTTTATTCAATGTTTACCAAACATAATACATATACACAAATGTCTTTAATGTCTTTGTATTTATATCTCTGTCTCATGAAAGACATAAACCAAACGCTGCCTAAAGTTATACTCGAGTCTCAAAAGGGTTTCCAAAATTAATAACTACTTAAATTTATTCTCAAAGTTGCACTCCGAGAAATAGTCCTTAAAGCACTTTTTATCCATCGATTGTCATCGGAAAGTTGAGTTGGACTGATTCTTACTACGTTGTCACGACTAGCTGATGTGGCGAAAGAAACTTTATTTTTACAATTTGGTCTCCTTTCCCCTTTTAAAATTATAATCCCCAAATTATCTTCGTTATTTGCATTCCTTTGTATTTTTCTATAACAGAAATAGTCTCATCCACTCGATTTTTCGCATGAGGCCTTTCACAAGAATTTCAACGTCTTATTGTTTGGATAAACTATGATATTTTACTGTGTGGTACCATCTGACGCAAAATTTTTCGTTTGTTAGAGTTGGACTCAAAGCCGTAACTGTTTTCGACCTCAAGCTTCCATTTCCATCTCGATCATCACTTGACACTCCATCTATTACGAGAACAGCTCGGCGTCGAAGAATAGGCGGTGGCTTCATTTAGTAACTAATAGTATTTGTAGTTCAGCTAAGGTTGTGCTTTCATGGGTCTTGTAAACGTAATGTTCGTCAAATTGAAAGTTATTGCTAAATCCGAACGCAACTTCTTTCATGGACCCTTCGATCCTTGTTGCAATCTGGCACCTTTTTTCTTCTCCTTATTATCTCTTGCTTTTAGGTTTTTCACTCTTCTACGTTCATTCATTCCTAAAAACTTCCATAGCTTCATTAATCCTACAATATTTCTATTAGTACGACTTTTGAACACAGACTTCAACCATAGGTTTACAATCCAGAGAGTTCTAAATGGATTGATCGATGATGGGGCTGAAGTGGGTTTAAGAATTTTCCTTCAATCCTAAACCCACGATCAACTCTCAATCAAAGTTTGAATGCAAAAGATGTCACTATTCAAAACCAATTCAATTCCGGAAGTGTTTAGTTCCCGTGTCGTCTCCCAAGGACACTTGAGATCAATGAGTATACAATTTCGGTTGTGGTAATCAAGGGATTTTTAATGAAGAGATAAACATATGAAGAAATAAAAGAACATGCAAAATTGTGATAAATGAACTAATAAAGGAATTAAAGAACTAACTATGTAATATAGACAAGTAAGGTATAAAAGAGAGTACGGTAAATATGTATGAAAGAATTAAAACATAAAAGGTATCTTGGCTCAGAGTGAGCTAAGGGTCCTTTCCTTGTAGGAACCACAACTATGACAATTAGAATGAATTAATCTCACTTGATTAACCTTCACATCGGAGAGTAAGTTAAATGAGCATAAGTGTTCTTAACCTACAAATCCTAAATTACTTACTAATTGCCTTAGCAACAAATTAGCATTAGTGGGAACAAGAACAACTAACAACCCAAGAATTGACACTAAATATTGGATATTCCAACTCTAGGAACCCAATTGCTCACTTTTCCCAAGCCAAGAGATAAAAAACTAGCCCAAAATCATAATTGACATTTTGTCAAACACTTGGTAGGCAAAAATATTAAACATGAGAAAAATAAAAAAATGCTTGAAAACTAAAAGCAACAAATGATCTCAATCACAATAATAACTGAAGAAAGCATGTAACAAACATTAATTATCAAATTCATCAACAAGAAATTAAAATTGCAAAAGAGAAGTACGATTGAACTATGACTTAAATTATAAGAAAGAGTAAGAACAATGTAGCTATAAAGAGTAGTAACAAAGAGATACTTACAATGGAGCTAGCAAAATCCAAGATCAAAATTGGCAATGGAACTTGAATGTAAAATCTTAGTATAAACCCTAATGAAGATGATGAAAAACTTAGAGACAAACTATACGAAAAACTTCCTACTACTACTCCTAAACTACCCTAATGTTATCCTATGCTATGGTCTTCATTCTACCTTCAATATGAGCTAAATGGCTTCATAAATGGGCCTCTAATCCACAAAATTGTGAGTCGCGTGCAATTTTAATGAAGGCATGTGTGGACACCTGTGCGTATGTACAGACGTGTGCGCACGCACACTCTGCCAAAATCTCTTCCTGTGCGTACGCACAAGTAACTGTGCGCACGCACACTAGGCGATGCTCTAAATGAACGCGTGACGCACACAATGCGTCTCACATGCACGCGTGTCTTTGTTTTGATGCCTGTGCGTACGCACACATCGCTATGCTCTTCTCCTTTTATTCTTCATGCTTCCTCCACTTTGCATGCTCTTCTTCCATTCTCCCCAAGCCATTCTTACCTTATACATCTGAAATCACTCACAAACAACATCAAGTTATAGAATGGGAGGCAATTGGAATAAAATTGATCAAATTAGGCACAAAAGAGCATGTTTTCATAATCAAGCACAAATTAGGAGGAAATTTCAAAAGCATGCTATTTAAGGGAATAAGTGCAAGTTTATATGATAAAATCCATTCAATTTCAACCAAAAATCATCATCAAATATGGATTCATCAATTCTCCCACACTTAAACACTAGCATGTCCTCATGCTAAACACACTCAAAGGAGATAGATGAAAGGAAAAATTACTTATTCTATGTACTACTTAAATACATACAACTATCCTAAGGGCTATTTACTAATATGCACTATGCTAAGAGTTGGCAAAAGCAAACCATGAAATTTTAATCCATTACAAGAAAGCTTTAGGGCTAGTGCAAAGAGTCTATGCACTAAGATCAAATGTCCAAAGAATTGAATTTAAATTTTCAAAATGATTTAATCAAACAACTTGCAAGAAGATACAACATAAGATGCAAGAACATAGAATTGAGCGATTGAACCCCTCACCGGATGTGTGTTCACTCAATTCGCTCAGTGTTTAGGGCTTAATCACTCAATTCTCCTTTTATCATGCTTTTCAAAGATTTGCAAGTCATCTAACAATCAACTAGTACTTGGTGCATGAAAAACAATTATCATGAGGTCTTTGGAGGGTTGTTGTGGGGCTAGGATTAGGTAGGGTAAATATGGTTAAGTGGACTTAAAGAATTAGTTCTTTGATTAGCTTAAGTGCCTACCTAATCCTATATCACCTATATACACATAACAATATAACCTATCTACCCACTTTTCTCCTTTCTCACCTTATTCATGCACTTTCTTTTCAAAATATGAACATATGCATCCTTTATTTAACTTTTTATTTATTTTATATCCTATTATGCACAAGTTTTTTTTTTTACAATGAACTTTTCCTGTTTTTATCAATCCACAAGAGATGCATATGACTTAGATAATGAATGCATGAGCATTACCCATTTGCCACATTTTCACAATGAGTTCCATACTTTTATCACCAATGCTTCCCAACAATTTTCTCCACACTTAGAATGTACACACTAATCCATCCAAGCTAATCAAAGAGTAATTCAAGGACATCAATGATTTTTTGTTTAAGGAGAATAGTGTGCTATAAATCAGAACAAAGGGGATTTACAGGCTTAAAAGGGGTTCACAAAGGTGAATGCAAGGGTTGGCCAGATAGGTTGGTGAGTTTAACATCAAAGATGGCCTCAATCATGCTAAATGCATCCAAACAACAAATACAGGACATAAAGAATCATGCAAATCAATTATCGCAATAAAAAAGGAGTATAACCATACAAGAACAAACATTATGGTTGAAAAATGCAACCATTTATTAGAGCTCAAATCTCACAAGGCATGTTGTTCTAGCTCTTTTTCTATGTTCTTTAAACAAAATACTCCAACCAAGTTGAAAAATAACATAAAAATTTTCTTCAATTCAATCAATGGTACGCCCTAAGAAATATTTCATGGACATTTCTTGGTGTTCCACCAAACTTATTCCTATTATCATGCAACATGCAAGCCTTAACTACCATATAGCTATGAACACTAAAGAGATATATACAAACAAACCAAACAAGATGCAATAGACATAAAACTACTTAAATGAAGAAAAAGATCTAAAAAAGTACTGCAAAGTGTCTTGAGAAAAAAATTTTTTTTTACCCTCCTCGAAGTCATCGATCCTCCCCCACACTTAGTTTGTGCACGGTCCTCCGTGCATGCTTACAATCCTGGAGAATAAGAGCCTCGGGGTCCACCCTCAGCTGGTGGTCTCAGAAATATGTTGGTCACCTTCATCATGTTCCTCCCCAACTAGCTCGGATGAAGCCATAAGAATTGGGTCGGGGTCTCTTCCTTCTAGCTTTGCCGCTATCTACTCGAAACGCTTGCGCTCCAGATGTTCAATGTGGTGGATATCGTGCAAGATATCTTGGTATAATTTCGGAAGAGACCAGAGAAACGGTAAAGGAGTTGATGAAGTTGGTAGATGGTATGCGAAATTGTGATCAATACTTTTCACAACTCAATTAATCCCCGGTGATGAAACCAAAAACTTGGTGTTCAATACCATGGCATAAACACAACTTCGCACAGCTGGTGCACGAAATTGCAACCACACTTTTGCAACTCCGCACAACTAACCAGCAAGTGCACTGGGTCGTCCAAGTAATACCTTGCGTGAGCAAGGGTCGATCCCACGGAGATTGTCGGCTTGAAGCAAGCTATGGTTATCTTGTAAATCTTAGTCAGGATATCAGAAATTATCAGGATTGATTGTGAAAAGCAAAAGAACATGAAATGGTTACTTGTTTTGCAGTAATGGAGAATAGGTTGAGGTTTTGGAGATGCTCTGTCTTATGAACCTCTGCTTTCCTACTGTCTTCTTCATCAAACACGCAGGCCTCCTTCCATGGCAAGCTGTATGTAGGGTTTCACCGTTGTCAATGGCTACCTCCCATCCTCTCAGTGAAAATGTTCCTATGCTCTGTCACAGCATGGCTAATCATCTGTCGGTTCTCGATCAGGCCGGAATAGAATCCAGTGATTCTTTTGCGTCTGTCACTAACGCCCCGCCTGCTAGGAGTTTGAAGC
>NC_029776.3:42399699-42399939 GCF_000817695.3 Arachis duranensis | reverse complement strand
AAAATATCAAGGAAACATAGCTCCAATTAGATGAGCGGGACTAGTAGCTTTTTGCCTCCGAACAGTTTTGGCATCTCACTCCATCCTTTGAAGTTCAGAATGATTGGCATCTATAAGAACTCAGAACTCAAATGATGTTATTGATTCTCCTAGTTAAGTATAATGATTCTTGAACATAGCTAGTGTATGAGTCTTGGCTGTGGCCCAAAGCACTCTGTCTTCCAGTATTACCACCGGATA
>NC_029776.3:42399383-42399583 GCF_000817695.3 Arachis duranensis | reverse complement strand
TGTCCAGGGTTCTTAAGCACACTCTTTTTGCCTTGGATCACAACTTTATTTCCTTCTTTTTCCTTCTTTTTCTTTTCCTTTTCTCTCCTTTTTTTTTCGAATTTTTATTTTTATTTTTTTTGCTTCAAGAATCAATCTGATGATTTTTCAGATCCTCAATAACAGTTCTCTTTTTCCTCATTCTTTCAAGAGCCAACAAT
>NC_029776.3:42398590-42398744 GCF_000817695.3 Arachis duranensis | reverse complement strand
TCAATTCTTGGGAATTCAGGGAGGAATTCCTGCGCCCTCCTCTTGATAGAGTTGTCTTGCATTTGTCCTTCCATTGACTTCATGGTGATTGGGTGTTCAATGGGTATGAACTCATCTACTCCCATCTTCACCCCAGCCTCTTTACAGAGCAAAA
>NC_029776.3:42392633-42393249 GCF_000817695.3 Arachis duranensis | reverse complement strand
TTGGCTTTATATTCTTCAACCTTAGATGCTGCAGGTTTATTCCTTACAGAAGTGGTTGAAGAAGCCTTGTTAGAGGGATTACTGTCAGCACTCTCAGGTGTCTGATTCTCCCTAGGTGTCTGAACGCCAGGATTGGGTGGAAATTGGGCTTTTAACGCCAACTTTTCCCCCTTTTCTGGCGTCTGAACGCCAGAACTGGGCAAGGAATGGGCGTTTAACGCCAGCTTTCCTTCCCTTTCTGGCATTTGAACGCCAATAACATTCCTCTCTGGGCTCTTATTGTCCTCAGAGGGATTTTGAATAGTGGTTTGGTTGTCCTCTGTCAATTGTTCCTTGTTTGGCTTTTTACTCTTTTGAGGAGTGTTATTCAGGGTCTTTCCACTCCTCAATTGAACCGATTGACATTTCTCTGTTATCTGTTTAGATATTTGCTGTTTTGCTTGATTCAACTGCAGTTCTATGCTCTTGTTAGCAACTTTAGTTTCATGGAGCATCTCTTTAAAGTCTGCTAACTGTTCTGTCATCAGGAGCAATCGCTGATTAAGCTCAGTTATCTGTTCTTGAGGACTAGGGTCATTGACTACTGCCATGACTTCCTCTTTTGGAGAGAACTCAT
>NC_029776.3:42391426-42392471 GCF_000817695.3 Arachis duranensis | reverse complement strand
CATAGTAGAAGATGTCTAACTGTACCCACTCTGAAAACATTTCAGAGGGGCATTTTCTTAGCATACCTCTATACCTCTCCCAGGCATTATAAAGTGATTCATTATCCTCTTGTTTAAAGCCTTGGATGTCTAGCCTTAGCTGTGTCATCCTTTTTGGAGGGTAAAAGTGATTCAGGAATTTGTCTGATAACTGTTTCCATGTCTTTATACTTGCTGTGGGTTGGTTATTCAACCACCTCTTAGCTTGATCTTTTACAGCAAATGGAAACAGTAATAGTCTGTAGACATCCTGATCCACCTCTTTATCATGTACTGTGTCATTTGTAAGAACTGTGTCAGAAACTCAGTAGGTTCTTCTTGTGGAAGACCAGAATACTGGCAATTTTGCTGCACTATGATAATGAGTTAAGGATTTAGCTCAAAGCTGCTTGCTTTAAAGGGAGGTATACAGATGCTAATCCCATATGCAGCTGTAATGGGGTTAGCATATGACCCCAGAGTCCTTTTGGACTGATCAATCCCACTTAGATCCATAATGGATTGCAAATAGATATATTTATTTTTTTTTAATTAAACGAAAAAAATAAAATAAAATAAAAGGAAATTAAGATAAAAATTCGAAAATCAAAAAGAACATAAGATCAAAGCAAATTGAGAACTGAATCAATTAGTTAATTAAAAAGATTTTGAAAAGAGCAATTAAAAAGATATGATTGAAAAATTTTTATGAAAAAGATTTGATTTTTGAAAAGAGGAAAGAGAAAAACAACAAAATGACACCAAATTTAAAATTTTTAGAAAATCAAACACTAATTTTCAAAAATTTTTAAGGGAAAAACACAAAGAGGACACCAAACTTAGAATTTTTATGAATCAAAAAGGGACTAAGAACATGCAAATTCGAAAATTAAAAGAAAAACAAAAACATGCAATTGACACCAAACTTAAAATATGAACCTAGACTCAACTAAAAGACTCTAAACCAACAAAAATAAAACAGTCCTAATCTAAGAAACAAGATAAGCCGTCAGTTGTCCAAACTCAA
>NC_029776.3:42389689-42390258 GCF_000817695.3 Arachis duranensis | reverse complement strand
AGGTCAGAATCCAACAGCATCTGCAGTCCTTTTCAGTCTCTGAATCAGATTTTTGCTCAGAACCTTCAATTTCAGCCAGAAAATACCTGAAATCACAGAAAAACACACAAACTCATAGTAAAGTCCAGAAAAGTGAATTTTAGCTAAAAACTAATAAAAATATACTAAAAACTAACTAGATTATACTAAAAACATACTAAAAACAATGCCAAAAAGCATATAAATTATCCGCTCATCAACAGCTAACCAGCAAGTGTACTGGGTCGTCCAAGTAATAAACCTTACGCGAGTAAGGGTTGATCCCACAGAGATTGTTGGTATGAAGCAAGCTATGGTCACCTTGTAAATCTTAGTCAGGCAGACTCAAATGGATATGAATGATGATATACGAAAACATAAAGATAAAGATAGAGATACTTATATAATTCATTGGTAGGAATTTCAGATAAGCGTATGAAGATGCTTGTCCCTTCCGTCTCTCTGCTTTCCTACTATCTTCATCCAATCCTTCTTACTCCTTTCCATGGCAAGCTGTATGTTGGGCATCACCGTTGTCAGTGGCTACAATC
>NC_029776.3:42386725-42386866 GCF_000817695.3 Arachis duranensis | reverse complement strand
TGGGGATCCTGTGGGATCCACAGATCCTGAGGTGTCAAGGAAAAGTCATCCCTGCACCAAATGGCATGCAAAAATGCGTTTCTGGCCAATTCTGGCGTTAAACGCCGGGCTGGTGCCCATTTCTGGCGTTTAACGCCAAGA
>NC_029776.3:42385403-42385659 GCF_000817695.3 Arachis duranensis | reverse complement strand
TACCAAATAACTTGTCATTCAGCTTCATGATTGCTCCAAGGTATTTAGCAACTTGCTCTTCAGTGACATATTCATCCTCTTTAGAGGAAGAATACTCATCAGAGCTCATGAACGGCAGAAGTAAGTCTAATGGAATCTCTATGGTCTCATTTTGAGCCTCAGATTCCCATGGTTCCTCATTGGGGAACTCATTGGAGGCCAGTGGACGTCCATTGAGGTCTTCCTCAGTGGCGTTCACTGCCTCTTCCTCCTCTCT
>NC_029776.3:42385063-42385353 GCF_000817695.3 Arachis duranensis | reverse complement strand
ATTCACCTCTTCCATTGAAGGGTTCTCAGGATCATAAGCTTCTTCCTCAGATGAAGCTTCCTTAGTACTGCTTGGTGCATTTTGCATTCCAGACAGACTTTGAGAAATCATATTGACTTGTTGAGTCAATATTTTATTCTGAGCCAGTATGGCATTTAGAGTGTCAATCTCAAGAACTCCTTTCTTCTAATTGGTCCCATTGTTCACAGAATTCCTTTCAGAAGTGTACATGAATTGGTTATTTGCAACCATTTCAATCAGCTCTTGAGCTTCTGTAGGCGTCTTCTTCA
>NC_029776.3:42384261-42384836 GCF_000817695.3 Arachis duranensis | reverse complement strand
CATTCTAAGCTTACTCAATTTTTGAGGTGGAAAGAACTTTGCCAAGAAGGCATTGACTAGCTTTTCCCAAGAGTTCAGGCTTTCTTTAGGTTGTGAGTCCAACCATATTCTAGCTCTGTCTCTTACAGTAAAAGGAAATAGCATAAGTCTGTAGACCTCAGGGTCAACCCCATTAGTCTTGACAGTGTCACAAATTTGCAAGAACTCAGCTAAAAACTGATGAGGATCTTCCAATGGAAGTCCACGGAACTTGCAATTCTGTTGCATTAGAGAAACTAATTGAGGCTTAAGCTCAAAGTTGTTTGCTCCAATGGCAGGGATAGAGATGCTTCTCCCATATAAGTCGGGAGTAGGTGCAGTAAAGTCACCCAGCACCTTCCTTGCATTGTTGGCATTGTTGTTGTTTTCAGCTGCCATGTCTTATTCTTTGAAGAATTCTGTTAGGTCCTCTACAGAGAGTTGTGCTTTAACTTCTCTTAGTTTTTGCTTCAAGGTCCTTTCGGGTTCAGGGTCAGCCTCAACGAGAATGCTTTTGTCTTTGCTCCTGCTCATATGAAAGAGAAGAGAACAAGAAA
>NC_029776.3:42383497-42384127 GCF_000817695.3 Arachis duranensis | reverse complement strand
AAGATGGAGTTCGAATTTTGCATTAAGGAATAGTGTTAGTCCATAAATAGAAGGATGTGAGAAGAGGAGAAGTAATTTTCGAAAATTAAGTCAAAGATTTTGAGAACATTTTGAAAAACCTTAATTGATTTTCGAAAACCAAGAGTGGAAAAGAAATCAAGTGATTTTTGAAAAAGAATTTGAAATTAGAAATCAAAAAGATTTGATTGAAAGTTATTTTGAAAAAGATGTGGTTAAGAAGATATGATTGGTTTTAAAAAGATGTGATTGAGAAGATATGATTTGAAAAACATTTTAAAAAAAAAGATTTGAAAATTAATGACTTGGCTATCAAGAAATGATATGATTCAAACATTAAACCTTTCTCAACAGAAAAGGAAACATACTTGAAATGTTGAATCAAATCATTAATTGATAGCAAGTATCCTTGAAAATAGAAAGAAATTGATTTTGAAAAAGATTTGATTGAAAAGATATGATTTGAAAAAGATTTGATTTTGAAAAGATTTTGAAAACTTGAAAAAAAATTTGCATTGAAAACAAAAATCTTCCCTCTTGTGCCATCCTGCCGTTAAACGCCCAGAATGGTGCACATTCTGGCGTTTAACGCCCAAAACTCTACCCTTTTGG
>NC_029776.3:42382678-42383428 GCF_000817695.3 Arachis duranensis | reverse complement strand
AACAATGCATGCAAGACACCAAACTTAGCAGTTTGTATACTACTGACACTAACAAAATGAGAATGCATATGAGACACACAAAACACTCAAGTCAAGAGAATTTAAAGATCAGAGTAATGAAATCTTCAAGAACAACTTGAAGATTAATGAAGACACATGCATGAATGCAAGAGGAACAGAAACATGCAATTGACACCAAACTTAAAATGAGAATAGAGTCTCAACAGGAAAAATATTTTTGGTTTTTATGATTTTGTAAATTTTTTTGTGCTTTTTCGAAAATTAAGTGGAAAAAGAAAATAAAGGTATCAAAATTCTTAACAAGAATTCCAGGAATCAAGCAATGTTAGTCTAAAGCTTCAGTCTAAAGAAATTAGACATGGCTAGCCAAGCTTCAGCAGAACATTGCATTCAAGAGCTAAATTGATGAAGATCAATCAGCTTTGGTGATGATAAGAACATCACCTTGAAACACTAGAATTCATTCTTAAGAGCTCTGAAGAAAAATACCTAATCTAAGCAACAAGATGAACCGTCAGTTGTCCATACTCGAACAATCCCCGGCAACGGCGCCAAAAACTTGGTATGTGAAATTGTGATCAATACTTTTCACAACTCAATTAATCCCCGGTGATGAAACCAAAAACTTGGTGTTCAATACCATGGCATAAACACAACTTCGCACAGTAACCAGCAAGTGCACTGGGTCGTCCAAGTAATAAACCTTACGCGAGTAAGGGTCGATCCCAC
>NC_029776.3:42371072-42381355 GCF_000817695.3 Arachis duranensis | reverse complement strand
TAATAAAAATATATTAAAAACTAACTAGATCATACTAAAAACATACTAAAAACAATGCCAAAAAGCGTATAAATTATCCGCTCATCAGTAGACTTGATAGTGGTGTTGTGGGTGCCTTCCTCTTGGAGGGTGTTTTCTTTGTTAATCCTTCCAAATCTCCCCTCAAAATGAACTTGTTGCCTCTTGGAACTCGAATATGATGTCCATCGGTTGCCTCTCTACCCCCACTGCTTTTGCCAAACGCATCACCATCGATGAAAAAGGGATGTTGATCTTCTTTTTCTCAATCAGTTTCCAAATCGATGTGCATATTAAAGGTACAATGGCTATGTTCTTTCCTTTCATAATAGCCTGAAGTAGCAAAGCAGTCTTGAATCGGACATGGGTAGCATGGGTGCTAGGAATAATGTAGTCCGCCACAATTTAATGCCAAATACGAGCCTCGACATTCAACTTAGAGTAAGCAATACTAGTGGGAACAGATTTTCTCCCTTTACTAAACTCCCATGAAGCACCAGAACGGCCAATTCTCTCAAGAATAGGAGCCAAAGACATTATCCCCTTAAACACATTTCCTTTGATTCTGAGATAGTCATTCCTCTCAGGCGGAATGTGAGGGATCTTCAGAATAGCTTCTAGAGCTTGGTTGGAAGTGTCCAACCTTTTTTCCCGGAGGAATACCGACTCCACCTCCCAAGTTTGGTAGTTGGCATAGAATTCCCGCACCATGGTTTCATTAACTTCAATTGGGTCTCACTCAAGAAACTCCCAATGAAGCGAGGCAATTCGTTCATGGATGACCACCTTGTATTTACTTGGAACCTTAAGCGTCCATTCCCAATGAGTTGTCCTTTTCTCAAATTTCTCATATTGGAAGTCGGCTTTTCGGTTAATCAAGACATTTGGGTTATCACTTAGGTGGTCCATGAAGTAAGTGCTAGATGGGCAAGGTATAGGTTGCACAACCGGTAGAGTAACCGGTGCCTTACCTTTCTTCTGCATCCTAAAAAGAAAACAAAAGATTTTCAAGATCATAGGGCAACAATAATATAAGATCAAAGAGGAAGTGATAGGCAAAATTGTGACTCATACTTTTCACAACTCGAACAATTCCTAGCAATGGCTCCAAAAACTTGGTGCACAATACTATGGTTCACACACATTCTTCACAACTTCGCACAACTAACCTGCAAGTGCACTAGGTCGTCCAAGTAATAAACCTTACGTGAGTAAGGGTCGATCCCACGGAGATTGTCGGCTTGAAGCAAGCTATGGTCATCTTGTAAATTTTAGTCAGGCAAATTCAAATGGTTATAATGGTTTTCGAATATAAAGATAAATAAAGCATAAAATAAAGATAGAGATACTTATGTAATTCATTGGTGGGAATTTCAGATAAGCGCATGAAGATACTGTGTTCTTTTTGAATCTCTGCTTTCCTATTGCTTTCATCCAATCATTCTTACTCCTTTCCATGGCAAGCTGTATGTTCAGGTTTCACCGGCGTCAATGGCTACCTCCCGTTCTCTCAGTGAAAATGGTCCAGGTGCACTGTCACCGCACGGCTAAACATCTGTCGGTTCTCGATCATGTTGGAATAGAATCTAGTGATTCTTTTGCATCTGTCACTACGCCCAACACTCGTGAATTTGAAGCTCGTCACAATCATCCCATCTCAAATCCTACTCAGAATACCACAGAAAAGGTTTAGACTTTCCGGATCTTAGGAATGGCTGCCAGTAATTCTAGCTTATACCACGAAGACTCTGATCTCACGGAATGGAAGGATCTGTTGTCAGGAGAGGCAACCATGCGTCGTGAACCAGGAATCCAAGAGATACACACTCTAGCTTTCGCAGGTAGAACGGAAGTGTTTGTCAGGCACGTGTTCATAAGTGAGAATTGTGATGAGTGTCATGGATCATCACATTCTTCAGGTTGTAGTGCGAATGAATATCTTAGAATAAGAATAAGTGTGAATTGAATAGAAAACAGTAGTAATTGCATTAATACTCGAGGAACAGCAGAGCTCTACACCCTTAATCTATGGTGTGTAGAAACTCCACCGTTGAAAATACATAAGTGATGATAGTCCAGGCACGGCCGAGAGGCTAGCCTCCAAAACGTGATCAAAGGATCAAAAGATAATCCAAAAGATAATCCCCTCGATGAAAATACAATAGTAAAAAGTTCTATTTATACTAGACTAGCTACTAGGTTTTACAGAAATAAGTCTAAGTGCAGAAATCTACTTCCGGGGTCCACTTTGGTGTGTGCTTGGGCTGAGCTTGAGCTTTACATGTGCAGAGGCTTCTCTTGGGGTTAAACTCCAAGTTGTAATGTGTTTTTGGCGTTTAACTCTGGTTTATGACGTGTTTCTGGCGTTTTACTCCAGAATGCAGTATGGAACTGGCGTTGAACACCAGTTTGCATTGTCTAAGCTCGAATAAAGTATGAACTATTATATATTGATGGAAAGCCCTGGATGTCTAATTTCCAACTCAATTGAGAACGTGCCATTTGGAGTTCCGTAGCTCCAGAAAATCCATTTCGAGTTCAGGGAGGTCAGAATCTAACAGCATCTGCAGTCATTTTTCAGCCTCTGATAAGATTTTTGCTCAGGTCCCTCAATTTCAGCCAGAAAATACCTGAAATCACAGAAAAACACATAAACTCATAGTAAAGTCCAGAAATGTGAATTTTGCATAAAAACTAATAAAAACATCCCTAAAAGTAGCTAGATCTTACTAAAAACTACCTAAAAACAATGCCAAAAAGCGTATAAATTATCCGCTCATCAGGAAGCACCAATAAAATCAAGAAAATTGAATTCTTAATTGGAAGATTTTGTAAAATAGTGTGATTTATAATAAAGACAATGTGTGTATTCCAAGGGTGCACGCGGTTGGAACACACACACACCGGCCGGATACAACGGTAATCACACTCTTAGGCAACTCAAAGCTCAATGCTTCCCAATTAAGTGCTTAAGTTACAAATATAAGGCATGAACATGAAAGCAACTTCAAGCAAGCACCATAGGATTCATATGAATTCTTTGAATGGAATGGTCATTGAGGTTGTTGGCATGAAAGTTCATTAACAAAAGTGTTGTACAACAACAATGACCATTCTCTCAAAGTAAAATGTCGATTGTTCATCCTTAAGAAGTGGTAATCATATGTACAATATTCTTGAATTAAAGCCAAAAGATGTTTGATCAAGACATCATCAAAAGTTAAACATTTGTAAAGTGATCACTTAGTCTAAATTCCAAGATGAACAATGAAACTTAAATTTCGCAACACAATGCATTCACAACCAAAATCACCCATTAACAAAGTGCACATGTCATGAAAGATGTAGGTGTTTGGAACTCAAACCTTACAAACAAGGAAATGCATTGATAAATTCAACTTGACTATCATTTAAAGTCATAATTGGAGTTGCACAATTTATACAATATACCTAACAAGAGATAGATTGAAAGCATATGATGGCCATGTCATATAAATCAAACAAAATGTTCAATGAGGCATTTTATCAAACATGTGGTATGCATGTTCAAACTTATCACAATCAATTCTCAAATTCAATCATAATCAACCCAACAATCAAATATCAATACTTGCAATACTTGCAATACAAAGAAAAACAAAGAAAGCAGCAATTACAATCTAAGCAACATGAAAAGAAAACAAAAACAATTTGAAAATCACATAAAAAGAAGATATGAACCTGAAAATTAAAGGTTGAAGAAGAGAAGAAAAAAAAGAATTAGGAAGGCAACAATGACACTCCTTATAGCCACTACGAATTTACGGTGGTAAGCTCGCCAGAGAAAGCATTGGAGGAGAAAACACTCACCGATGGTGAGGAAAGAAAAGAGAAAGAGAAGAAAGAAAGAAAGAGAAGTAAGAGAGAGAGAGAGAGACAGAGAGAGAGAGTATGAGAGAGAGAGAGAGAGGGATGGTGGTAGCTGACGGCGGCGGCGGCTGGCGGCAAGGTTGCCTAAAGGGCTGGCCAGAGGAGAGAAGGAGCAGCAATGGAGAGAAGAAGAAAAGAAGAAGGCTGCTGCTCAATAGGGAAACTTGCCCTGTTATTGCCAAGAACACATCGTGTGCATACGCACAAAGACCTATGCGCATGCACAGAAGCCAAAAAATTAGAGGGTTGCGAACGCACACTGCGTGCGATCGCTACGAACAGAGGATGCGTTTGGAGTGTGCGGATGCACGAGGACGTGCGCTCGCACAAAAGGCTTTCCTCTCTCTATGTTTTTTCTTTTTGAAAAGAAATTGCTTTAGAGGAAAAATCATGTGGGCGTTCACACACAGGTCCGTGCGCACGCACAAAAGCAAAGATAGAGGGGCTGTTCACGTGCACAACCCATGCCAGCACTCCCAATAGAGGGGCTGTCAATTGGCGTACAGATGCACACGTCTGTGCGGCCGCACAGGCAGCGCAAAAGGGAGACACGTGTGTACGCACAGTTCGGTGTGCACGCACAGGTCAAGAAAAACAAGGCAGCGCCTACGCACAGGCTGTGCAGGCGCTGCGTCCCGAGGGCACTGCAAAGGGTGTGCGAGCACACAGGCTTGTGCGTGTGCACAGATATCGAAAATCACAGTTTTGTGCGCACGCACAGCTGGGTGCGTATGCACAAATGCCCTGTTTCACAAAAAAAATTTCTTTTCAAAACCAAGGTACCAATCCTTTGTACATCAACATATCAATCCCAAATCATTCAAACATGCATAAATTCATGATCCACAAGCAATTCAACTTATTCAACTCAAAGACACCAAACCAAACTTATCATCATATCATAAGAAAGCAACTAAATCAAAGAGTTATAAACAAAAGGTAAAGTTGGAATAATGTTACCATGGGGGGGTGTCTCCCACCAAGCACTTTGGTTTATAGTCCTAAGTTGGACTTTGCATGGCTTCATTGGTCACTTTGAAACTTCTCCAAGGAAGAAAATATCCAACTCCTTGGCGTTCTTTGGTTTAGTGTGATAGAGTTTTGCCCTATGACCATTGATTTTGAATTTGGTTCCATTGATAGGGTGAATCACTTCCACCACTCCATAAGGCTTGACATCCACTACCTTGAATGGACCGTCCCACCTAGATCTCAGCTTTCCGGGCATCAATCGCATCCTCCAATTGTAGACAAGCACCTCATCACCTATCTTAAAGCTCTTCCTTCTAATATTTTGGTCATGGAATGTCTTGGCTTTTTCCTTGTAGAACTGTGCAGTCTCATATGCTTCTAACCTAAGACATTCTAATTCCTCCAATTGGAGCTTACGTTCCATTCCCGCCCCCTTTAAGTCCAGATTACAATTCTTCACCGCCCGATAGGCTCTATGTTGGATTTCCACTGGGAAATTACAAGGCTTCCCAAAAACAATACGAAAGGGACTCATCCCGATTAGGGTCTTGTAAGCAGTCCTATATACCCATAATGCATCCCCCAATCTGGAACTCCAATTCTTTCTTTGTGGGTTAACCACTTTTTTCAAGATTCTCTTGATCTTCCTGTTGAATACTTTCGTTTGCCCGTTGGTTTGAGGGTGATAGGCTGTGGAAACTTTGTGAATTACCCCGTAATTTTTCATCAACGCCTCAATTTTCCTATTGCAAAAATGGGTTCCTTAGTCGCTCACGATAGCTCGTGGTGACCCAAATCTACAAATAATGTTATTTTTCAAAAATGAAGCAACGGTATTAATGTCATCGCAACGGGTAGGAATTGTTTCCTCCCATTTTGAGACGTAATCCACGGCTAACAAAATAGAAACAAACCCATTGGAATTTGGAAATGGTCCCATGAAATCTATGACCCAAACATAAAAAATCTCACAAAAAATCATGGGTTGCTGGGGCATTTCATCTCTTTGTGAGGCATTTCTAGATTTTTGGCATTGATGGCAGGATTTGTAAAACTGGTTGGCATTCCTAAACAAAGTGGGCCACTAGAATCCACAATCTAGCACCTTCCTCGCTGTTCTTTGTGGGCCGAAGTGACCCCCACTCTCAGATGAGTGGCAAAATAAAAGGATAGACTGAAACTCAAATTTTGATACACACTTCCTAATTACTTGATCCGCCCTATGCCTCCACAGATGTGGTTCATTCCAAAGATAATACTTAGCATCGCTTCTCAATTTATCTTTTTGATGTTTTGAAAATTGTGGGGGAAAAATGCGAGCGACCAAGTAATTAGCAATCGGGGGAAACCAAGGGGTACTTTGGGATATTGTTTGCAAGGTATCTAAGGAAAATGAATCACTGATAGGAGTGGGATCCCGAGTTAAATGTTCAGCCGACTTAAGTGGTCCGCTACCAAATTTTGGGATCCACTTCTATCCTTGATCTCCAAGTCAAATTCTTGCAAAAGTAATATCCACCTAATGAGACTAGGCTTTGACTCTTTCTTCTTTAGTAAATATTTCAAGGCGGCATGGTCTGAATACACCACCACTTTGGAGCCTAGCAAATAAGGTCGAAACTTATCCAGTGCAAAAACAATGGCTAAAAGCTCTTTTTCGGTAGTGGTGTAATTCAACTGGGCTGAATCTAAAGTTTTTTAGGCATATGCTATAGTGTAAGGAGCTTTACCATCGCGCTGTGCTAGCACGGCACCTACGGCGTGGTTCGATACGTCGCACATGATCTTAAAAGGTTGGTCCTAATTTAGGGCTCGCACAATAGGGGCTGTTGTCAATGCTTCCTTCAACTCGTCAAAAGCCTTTTTGCAATCCTCATCAAAATGAAATTCCACATCCTTTTAAAGTAGGCGGGAGAGGGGTAAGGCAACTTTGCTAAAATCCTTGATAAATCGACGATAAAAGCCTGCATGACTAAGAAAAGAACGGATCTCCCTCACTGAGGAGGGGTAAGATAGACTCGAAATGACATCAATCTTAGCTGGGTTGATGGAGATTCCGTCTTTAGATATAATATGACCCAATACTATACATTGTTTCACCATAAAGTGGCATTTTTCAAAATTTAATACAAGGTTAGTATTGGTGCATCGTTCTAGTACCCTAGCTAAGTTCCCTAGACAAGCATCGAAGGAGCTACCATACACGCTGAAATCGTCCATGAAAACTTCCATGAAATCCTCTAAAAGATCTGAGAAAACACTGGTCATGCACCTTTAGAACATTGTCGATGCATTGCATAAGCCAAATGGCATTCTCTTATATGCAAAGGTTCCCAAGGGGCAAGTGAAGGTGGTTTTCTCTTGATCCTCAGGAGCTATATGAATTTGGAAGTACCCTGTATATCCATCTAAAAAGTAGTATTGTGATTTACCGGCCAAGCGATCCAATATTCGATCAATGAACGGCAACGGGCAATGGTCCTTCCGCATTATTTGATTCAGACGGCGGTAATCAATGTACACCCGGCAAGCGTTTTGAATCCAGGTGGCCACAAGCTCTCCGCTTTTAGTTTTCATCATGGTTTCTCCAGATTTCTTCGGCACTACTTGGACCGGACTTACCCATTCACTGTCTGAAATGGGGTAGATGATGTCCGCTTCCAAGAGGCAAATTACTTCCTTCTTGACTACATCAAGGATTGTGGGGTTTAGCCGTCTTTGTAGTTGTCGGACCGACTTAGCACCTTCTTCCAAGAAAATTTTATGAAAGCACACTTGAGGGCTTATTCCCACAATGTCACTTAAGCTCCATCCAATCGCCTTCTTATACTTTCGGATAACCTCAAGAAGTTGTTGTTCCTCTTGATTGGAAAGATCGGCTGCCACTATCACCAGGAACTTATGTTCCTCATCAAGAAATGCATATTTAACATGGGGTGGAAGTGGTTTCAAATTTTCCCTTGCTTTTTGGTGTGGTAGCCTATCCTCTTGGTCATAGGGAATTGGTGAGGTACTGTCATCTTCTTCATCTTCTAGATCTCCCACCTTTGACTTTTCTTCATCAACTAAATCTTTTTGGAGCTCATGTTGGTTGTCTACCTTGAGTTCATCCTCTCTTTCATCTTTAACAAGTTTCCCACCTTCATCAATAGATTTCTCTTTAGGAAGAATGGATTGAGAGTTTATCTCATGGAGTGGCTCGCCTCCCTTTGGAGTTATAGCATCAATGCTAGACTTTGGGGTTAATGAAGGTGGTAAGGGTGGGTCACTAGGCGTCCCAAGTGGTGGATGAGCAAGGTTGCTAGGTGCAAAGTGAGGAGGTGTTAGACGGGACAAGACCTTGGCAAGTGTTACCATGCAATTGTCTTGTTTTCTTTGAAATTCTCACTGTTCTTGAATGAGAGCTTGGAGATTATGCTCCTCTTGAGGAAGGTTGATGTGAATCGGGTGGTGATAAAAGATAGGTTGTCCCATATATGGCAGTGGGCAAGTTGGTTGAGAAGAGATTGGTGGTAGAAATGGTAAAGGGGCTTGATAGTATAGTAGTTGTGTCTCATATAGAGAGTATGGAGTGTGAGCATACGAATGGGAAAAATTGTAATGATGTTGTGTTCCACTTGGTATGAGAGATTGATAGACATTAGGATAATAAGGCCCTTGCGAAGGTCCTCATTGCCAAGAATGGCTTGCTTGTGACCCTTCCTCGAATTGGCCTCCCATACCTCGATGTGAACTATTGTTGGAATTACCACCCCCTACAACATGATAACAACTAGACTTCAAGCCAAAAGGGTAATAACTCATGATGAAAAGAAAAGATAAAAAGCATCAATATTAATAAAAGCACTAGGCAAATGAGTATATACTCTAATTATATCTATTTACCTAAGACTAAACAAACAAGAATGTTAGTTACTACCATTACTTATATAGGGGCGCCATCTATCAATTAGTGCCAAGTAGCAAACAAAAATCAAATATTCACATATTTACAACAACCAAAGCTATAGCACTCATTACACTTAAAGTGATTTTCCCGGCAACAGCGCCAAAAACTTGATGGGGGCTGAAGTGGGTTTAAGAATTTTTTTTCAAAAAGAATTGGCGTTGCAAGTATAGTCCCAAACCCACGATCAACTCTCAATCAAAGTTTGAATTCAAAAGATGTCACTATTCAAAACCAATTCAATTCCGAGAGTGTTTAGTTCTCGGGTCATCTCCCAAGGACACTTAAGATCAATGAGTGTACGATTCTGGTTGTGGTAATCAAGGGGTTTTCAATGAAGAGATAAATATATGAAGAAATAAAAGAACATGCAAAATTGTGATAAATAAACTAATAAAGGAATTAAAGAACTAACTATGTAATATAGACAAGTAAGGTATAAAAGGGAGTACGGTAAATATGTATGAAAGAATTAAACATAAAAGGTATTTTGGCTTGGAGTGAGCTAAGGGTCCTTTCCTTGTTGGAACCACAACTATGACAATTAGAATGGATTAATCTCACTTGATTAACCCTCACATCGGAGAGTAAGTTAAATGAGCATAAGTGTTCTTAACCCGCAAATCCTAAATTGCTTGCTAATTGTCTTAGCAACAAATTAGCGTTAGTGGGAACAAGAACAACTAACAACCCAAGAATTGACACTAAATGTTGGACATTCTAACTCTAGGAACCCAATTGCTCACTTTTCCCAAGCCAAGAGATAGAAAACTAGCCCAAAATCATAATTGACATTTTGTCAAACACTTGGTGGGCAAAAATATTAAACATGAGAAAAATGAGAAAATGCTTGAAAACTAAAAGCAACAAATGATCTCAATCACAATAATAACTGAAGAAAGCATGTAACAAACATTAATTATCAAATTCATCAACAAGAAATTAAAATTACAAAAGAGAAGTAAGATTGAACTATGACTTGAATTATAAGAAAGAAAAAGAACAATGTAGCTATAAAGAGTAGTAACAAAGAGATACTTTAGAGATCGACATGGATTACTTGTAATCCCTTCAGTCATTATTGCCAAATCAATTGAAAAATGAATCCATCAATACGAAAGAAACTAAATAAAGAAAGAGTCTTTTTTATCTTTTTTTATTTAATAATTTATTATATTATACTTAGAGATCCTAATAAGGATCTAGATCATTAACAAGGTTTAAATTTTATATGTATATATGGTCCGTTAAAAAAGATCTCTAAAGATTTATCACATTTTATTTTCTCCCATGTTTTGGCATTTCGGCCATTTCTGGAGAACAACAAATGGTTATATCTGATGCTAGGGCATCTAGGCCAGTTTCACTTACCTTTTCTTTACTGTTTTAGGGTAGTTTCATGCATTTTCTTAGTGAATAAGGCAAGTTTTGGATGAAA
>NC_029776.3:42368475-42371051 GCF_000817695.3 Arachis duranensis | reverse complement strand
CTTTGATGCACTTTAATTGCTTGATTTCAGGGCAAAGGAAGCAAGGAAGAACCACGTTAGTATTCACGTTAACCTAGTTAAAGTGAACACTAACGTGGAATGGTGAAAGGCTTGCAACGTTAATGAGAAAAGTGATCACCAATAACGCCTGCGAAGCCATCCAAAGTTCACGTTACTTGCCACGTTAACTAAGTTAACGTGGTAGTTAACATAGAAGAAAAAGGGAACTCTAACGTTAAGAGAAAACGTGAACACCAATAACGTTTTCCTCCAACGTGAGTGGTAAAAGTGAACACCACTAACGTTGGAGAACTTGGCAATGATCCACGTTAAGAGTCACATTAACTTAGTTAACGTGAACTCTAATGTGGAAGAGGAAAACAAAAGCCAACGTTAGTGACACTCACTTTTGTCACTAACGTTGGACCAACTAGCATTGCCTACGTTAACTTTCACGTTAAGACCATTAACGTGAAAGTTAACATGGAGTTGAGATCAAAGAGCCAATGTTAGTGACACTCACTTTTGTCACTAACATTGGAAGATGGCATCACTACTACGTTAAGAGCCATGTTAACTTAGTTAACGTGAGCTCTAACGTAGAAAAATTGGGCATTTGGAGCGTTAGTGGCAAAGGTGAGTGTCACTAACGCTCTCGAAGGTGAAACACACCTACGTTAAGAGTCACGTTGCTACACTAACGTGAACTCTAACGTAGGAACAAAAGGCATCAAGCAACGTTAATGGGAAAAGTGATTCCCACTAACGTTCGCGAAGGGGTACAAGCCAACGTTATTGAGAAAAGTGAGTCTGAATAACGTTGGCCAAAAATTGAAAAGGCAACGTTAGTGGTCACGTTAAGACCACTAACGTTGGAGTTAACGTGGGTATATAAGGTTGGAACGTTAGTGGTAAAAGTGAATACCACTAACGTTCTCGAACCTACAATGGCACTCAACGTTAATCTCACTAAATACCCAAGCCTAATTCATATTTCTCTGCAGGCTAGGCCTACTAAAGATGAGAACTGCTTCAACTCAAGATTCAGAGCCCACATCCAAGACTTGAAGAACTCACTAGAAGATCAAAAGGAGTAGTATATATAGGAGTAGTTTTGAACTATAGAGAAGCTTGGCACTTTTGGGAACCACTCTCTATAGATTTATGATGAGCGGATAATTTATACGCTTTTTGGCATTATTTTTAGTATGTTTTTAGTATGTTTTAGTTAGTTTTTATTATATTTTTATTAGTTTTTATTTAAAATTCACTTTTCTGGAATTTACTATGAGTTTGTGTGCTTTTCTGTGATTTCAGGTATTTTCTGGCTGAAATTGAGGGACCTGAGCAAAAATCTGATTCAGAGGCTAAAAAGGACTGCAGATGCTATTGGACTCTGACCTCCCTGCACTCGAAGTGGATTTTATTGAGCCACAGAAGCCAATTGGAGCGCTCTCAATTGCGTTGGAAAGTAGACATCCTGGGCTTTCCAGCAATGTATAATAGTCCATACTTTGCCCGAGAATTGATGGCCCAAACTGGCGTTCCAAATCAGCTCAAGAATTCTGGCATTTAACGCCGGAACTGGCACAAGAATGGGAGTTAAACACCCAAACTGGCATAAAAGCTGGTGTTTAACTCCAAGAAAAGTCTCTACACATGAAAGCTTCAATGCTCAATCCAAGCACATACCAAGTGGGCCCGGAAGTGGATTTTTATGTCATTTACTCATCTTTGTAAACCATAAGCTACTAGTTCTCTACAAATAGGACCTTTTGCTATTGTATTAGACATCTTTTGATCACTTTAGATCTTAGGATCATCTTTGGATGTCTAGTTCTTAGATTATGGGACGCTGGCCATTCGGCCATGCCTAGACCTTGTTCTTATGTATTTTCAACGGTGGAGTTTCTACACACCATAGATTAAGGTGTGAAGCTCTGCTGTACCTCGAGTATAAATGCAATTACTATTGTTCTTCTATTCAATTCAGCTTATTCTTGTTCCAAGATATTCATTCGCACTCAAGAACTTGATGAATGTGATGATTATGTGATGCTCATCATCATTCTCACTTATGAACGCGTGCCTGATGATGAGCGGATAATTTGTACGCTTTTTGGCATTGTTTTTAGTATGTTTTCAGTACGATCTAGTTAGTTTTTAGTATATCATTATTAGTTTTTAGTTAAAATTCACTTTTCTGGACTTTACTATGAGTTTGTGTGTTTTTCTGTGATTTCAGGTATTTTCTGGCTGAAATTGAGGGACCTGAGCAAAAATCTGATTCAGAGACTAAAAAGGACTGCAGATGCTGTTGGATTCTGACCTCCCTGCACTCGAAGCGGATTTTCTGGAGCTACAGAAGCCCAATTGGTGCGCTTTCAACGGCGTTGGAAAGTAGACATCCTGGGCTTTCCAGCAATATATGATAGTCCATACTTTGCCCAAGATTTGATGGCCCAAACCAGCGTTCAAAGTCACCCTCAGAATTCCCAGCGTTAAACGCCGGAACTGGCACAAGAATGGGAGTTAAACGCCCAAACTGGCACCAAAGCTGGCGTTTAACTCCAAGA
>NC_029776.3:42367532-42367778 GCF_000817695.3 Arachis duranensis | reverse complement strand
AAGAAGGATTGGATGAAGACAGTAGGAAAGCAGAGAGACGGAAGGGACAAGCATCTTCATACGCTTATCTGAAATTTCTACTAATGAATTACATAAGTATCTTTATCTGTACCTTTATGTTTTCGTATATCATCATTCAAATCCATTTGAGTCTGCCTGACTAAGATTTACAAGGTGACCATAGCTTGCTTCATACCAACAATCTCTGTGGGATCGACCCTTACTCGCGTAAGGTTTATTACTTGG
>NC_029776.3:42327817-42367171 GCF_000817695.3 Arachis duranensis | reverse complement strand
CATACAGCTTGCCATGGAAAGGAGTAAGAAGGATTGGATGAAGACAGTAGGAAAGCAGAGAGACGGAAGGGACAAAGCATCTCCATACGCTTATCTGAAATTCTCACCAATGAATTACATAAGTATCTCTATCTTTATTTTATGCTTTATTCATAAATCATCTATAACCATTTGAATCTGCCTGACTGAGATTTACAAGATGACCATAGCTTGCTTCATACCAACAATCTCCGTGGGATCGACCCTTACTCGCGTAAGGTTTATTACTTGGACGACCCAGTGCACTTGCTGGTTAGTTGTGCAAAGTTGTGATAAAAAGTTGAGATTGCAATTGAGCGTACCATGTTGATGGCGCCATTGATGATCACAATTTCGTGCACCAGTTAGTAAATAAATAAATAAATAGAAGGAGATGAGAGGGAGAGAATTTCAAAAATTGTTTTTGAAAAAAGGTTGGTGATTTTCAAAAATTAAGAGAAGAAATAAAATTAAAATTAAAATTTAAAACAATTAGTTAATTAAAAGAATTTTGAAAAAGAGGGAGGTGATTTTCGAAAATTAGAGAGAAGAAAGTGGTTAGGTGGTTTTGAAAAAGATAAGAAATAGTAAAACAAACAAAGAAATCAATTACTTAGTTGAAAAAGATTTGAAAATCAATTTTGAAAAGATAGGAAGTTAGAAAAGATTTTTGAAATTGATTTTGAAAAAGATATGATTAAAAAGATATGATTGAAAAGATATTTTGAAAAAGATATGAATAGGAAATTAAAAAGATTTGATTTTTAAAATTAAAATTGATTACTTGACTAACAGAAAACTAAAAGATATGATTCAAAAATTTAAAGATTGAACCTTTTTTAACAAGAAAGTAACAAACTTCAAATTTTTTAATCAATCACATTAATTGTTAGTAAAGTTTTTGAAAATTATGAAATAAAAATAAGAAAGATTTTGAAAATCAATTTTAAAAATTTTCGAAAATAAAAAAAATGAAAAAGATTTGATTTTTGAAAAAGTTTTGAAAAGATAAGATTTTTAAAAATTGAAATCTTGACTTGACTTACAAGAAATAACGTATTTTAAAAATTTTTGACTAAGTCAACCCAAAGATTTCGAAATTTATGAGAGAAATAAGGAAAAATATTTTTTTGATTTTTTTGAATTTTTAATGAGGAGAGAGAAAAATACAAATATGACTCAAAACATGAAAATTTTGGATCAAAACCAATGATGTATGCAAGAACACTATGAATGTCAAGATGAACACCAAGAACACTTTGAAGATCAAGATGAACATCAAGACTTATTTTGGAAAAATTTTCAAGAAAAGAAAAACATGCATGACACCAAACTTAGAAATTTTTCATGTTTAGACACTATGAATTCAAAAATGCATATGAAAAACAACGAAAGACACAAAACAAGAAAATATGAAGATCAAACAAGAAGACTTACCAAGAACAACTTGAAGATCATGAAGAACACCATGCAATAGTTTTTGAAAAATGCATAATTTTTTTAAAAATATGCAATTGACACCAAACTTAAAAATTGACAATAGACTCAAACAAGAAACACAAAATATTTTTGGTTTTTATGATTTTATTAATTTTTTTGGGTTTTTCGAAATTTTCTTTTTAGAAAAACGAAAACAAAATAAAAAAATTTTGACAGATTTTTGAAAACTTTTTGAAAAGAAAATTACCTAATCTGAGCAACAAGATGAACCGTTAGTTGTCCAAACTCAAACAATCCCCGGCAACGGCGCCATAAACTTGGTGCACGAAATTGTGATCTCAATGGTGCCAACAACTTGGTACGCACAATTTTAATATCACTCTTTTTCACAACTTCGCACAACTAACCAACAAGTGCACTATGTCGTCCAAGTAATAAACTTTACGTGAGTAAGGGTCGATCCCACAGAGATTGTCGGTATGAAGCAAGCTATGGTCATCTTGTAAATCTCAGTCAGGTGGATAATAATGGTTATAATGGTTTTCGAATATGAAGATAAAAAAGCATAAAATAGAGATAGAGATACTTATGTAATTCATTGGTGAGAATTTCATATAAGTGCATAGAGATGCTTTGTTCCTGTTGAATCTCTGCTTTCCTACTGCCTTCATCCAATCCTTCATACTCCTTTCCATGGCATGCTGTATGTAGGGCGTCACCGTTGTCAATGGCTACTTCCCATCCTCTCAGTGAAAATGGTCCAAATGCTCTTTCACAGCACGGCTAATCATCTGTCGGTTCTCGATCATATTGGAATAGAATCCAGTGATTCTTTTGCGTCTGTCACTACGCCCAACACTCGCGAGTTTGAAGCTCATCACAGTCATCCCATCTCAGATCCTACTCGGAATACCACAGAGAAGGTTTAGACTTTCCGGATCTTAGGAATGGCCGCCAATAATTCTAGCTTATACCACGAAGACTCCGATCTTTCGGAATGGAGGCTAAGAGATACGCGCTCGATCTAAGGTAGAACGGAAGTGGTTGTCAGGCATGTGTTCATAAGTAAGAATGATGATGAGTGTCATGGGTCATCATATTCATCATGTTGAAGTGCAGCGGATATCTTAGAATAAGAATAAGTTGAATTGAATAGAAGAACAATAGTAATTGCATTAATACTTGAGAAACAGCAGAGCTCCACACCTTAATCTATGGTATGTAGAAACTCCACCGTTGAAAACACATAAGTGATAAAGGTCCAGGCATGGCTGAATGGCCAGCCCCCAAACGTGATCAAGATATTAATCAAAAGACTAATTCCCCGATGTCTAATACAATAGTAAAAAGTTCTATTTATACTAAACTAGTTACTGGGGTTTACAGAAATAAGTCTAAGTGTAGAAATCCACTTCCGGGGCCCACTTTTGTGTGTGTTTGGGTTGAGGTTGAGCTTTACACGTGCAGAGGCTTCTCTTGGGGTTAAACGCCAAGTTGTAACGTGTTTTTGGCGTTTAACTCTGGTTTGTGACGTGTTTCTGGCGTTTTACTCCAGAATGCAGCATGGAACTGGCGTTGAACACCAGTTTGTATCATCTAAACTCGAATAAAGTATGGACTATTATATATTTCTGGAAAGCTCTGAATGTCTACTTTCCAACGCCATTGAAATCGCGCCAATTGGAGTTCTGTAGCTCCAGAAAATCCATTCTGTATGTAGGGAGGTCAGAATCCAACAGTATCAGCAGTCCTTTTTCAGCCTGAATCAGAATTTTGCTCAGGTCCCTCAATTTTAGCCAGAAATTACCTGAAAAATCACAGAAAAAAACATACAAACTCATAGTAAAGTCTAGAAATGTAAATTTTGCATAAAAACTAATAAAAACATCCCTAAAAGTAGCTAGATTCTACTAAAAACTACCTAAAAACAATGCCAAAAAGCGTATAAATTATCCGCTCATCAAATTCGACCTCACTCTATTGTGAGTTTTTACTTGACAACAATTCGGTATACTTGCTGAAGGGAAATTTGTTGAGAGACAAGTTTTCGTGCATCAAGTTTATGGCGCTGTTGCCGGGGATTGATTTTGTATCGACAATGATTAAGTTGGAAGTTCACTAGATTGAGCATTTTCTTTTGATTGTTTATTTTACCTAATCAATTACCTTTAGTTTCAGTTATTTCTTTCCTCATCCCCTCTCCCCTCTTTGTTTTCTTTTTCTTTGTTATTATTTACAATTCTTCTCACTAACCCACTAACTGTTTGATAAATTGCACCACTCATACTAACAGCCACTCTAACAAGAATAATCTCTTCATTTTACTTCTTGTTGTGTGCTCTGTTAGTTGTATGATAGGAAGAAGGAGCGGAGCTTCAACTTCCTTTGATTCAGAACCTGAGAGAACCTTCCATTGATTAAGGAGGGAAGCAAGAGGGAAAAGAGTTATTGGTGCTGAGAAAGAAGAAGAATACTTTGAAACAAACATGGAGGAGAACATGGAAAACAACCCTGAAGGAGAAGCTCACAACCATGCCAGAGAGGGCCATGTGAATCATGTTGGGCAAGAGAGAAGAGTTCTAGGCTCTTACATCAATCCAAACCCAGGAAATTGTGGAAGCAGTATCTAGAAGCCAACCATACATGCCAATAACTTTGAATTAAAACCCCAGCTCATCACCCTTGTGCAGAACAATTGTTCATTCGGAGGGAGTGCCCAAGAAGACCCCAATCAACATCTAACCACCTTCCTAAGAATATGTGACACTGTGAAGTCTAATGGTGTTCATCCGGATGTCTATAGATTGCTTTTGTTCCCTTTTTCACTCAAGGACAAAGCATCTAAATGGCTCGAATCTTTCCCGAAGGAGAGTTTAACAAATTGGGAAGATGTGGTGAACAAATTTTTGGCAAGATTCTACCCCCCTCAAAGAATCAATAGCTGAGAGCTGAGGTACAAACCTTCAGGCAACAAGATGGTGAAACTCTTTATAAGGCTTGGGAGAGGTTTAAGGACTTAACAAGAAGGTACCCACCAGACATGTTCAATGAATGGGTTCAACTACACATCTTCTATGAAAGACTTTCCTATGAGTCAAAGAAGGCTGTGGAGCATTTATCAAGGGGCTCTCTAAACAAGAAGAAGACCATTGAAGATGCCATAGATGTCATTGAGACTGTAGCTAAGAATGACTACTTCTATGCTTCTGAAAGGAGTAACACTCGAGGAGTGATGAAGCTGAACCATATGGATGCACTGCTGGCATAAAATAAGATGATCACCATGCAGTTAGCTGAACTTACCAAGAAGGTGGAAGAGAACCAAGTTGCAGCAGCCATCACTTCAGCACTAGCTCAAGAAGGAGTGAATGCAGGAGAAGAAGGTGATTGGGAACAAGCCAACTATATTGGGAACTCATCCAAGCCAACCCATGATCCATACTCCAAAACTTACAATTCTGGTTGGAGAAACCACCCTAATTTTGGGTGGGGAAACCAACAAGACCAATGCCAAGACCAAAGGTGCCACAACCACAATCCCAACAACAATGTAACTCACCAACACCCCTCACAGAGATCATATCAACACCCACCTAATAACCCTTCTCAAATTTGTCTCTTAACAAATTTTCCTTCGGCAAATATACCGAATTGTCGTCAAGTAAAAACTCAAAATAGAGTGAGGTCGAATCCCACAAGGATTGATTGGTCAAGCAACTTTAGTTGGAAGAGTATGCTAGTTGAGCTAAACAGAGTGTAGTTGATGTTGCAAGAAATTAAATAGCGGGAAAGTAAATTGCAGGAAATAAAGTGCAAAATCTTAAATGGGGAAACGGGGAGATGAACATGGAAATAAATGTAAGAAAGTAAAGAGAATGGGTGAGATCAGAAATGGAGAATTCATTGGGCTTAGGAGATATTGTATTCTCTGGATCAAATTCATTTTCATTTCTTCCTCAATCAAAGCATTTATTGATCTCCTTGGCAATCTTAAGTGATTGGATTCTAATTCCTTAGGAACCCAATCTCTCTAAGCTTGAACAATTGCCCAATTCCTTGATTTAATTGCTCATGGGAAGAGATGAAGTGTGGTCACTAATTATACCACATGTATTTCTAAATCAAAATGTTGGGAGGATTACATGTCACTATATCCACCCAGACCCCAATTTGGTCCAACATGAGAAAGCATTTCTAGCATGATCTCCTCAAACCTTTTCCAAAGCTCAAAGGAGATCGAATTATGGAGAGTTTCTTTTCCAAGACAACTAACCAATTGAATTAAGATCGAAAGCTTTCTAGTAAATCAAGAGAAGAGAAGGAAGAAGAAGAATGAGAACTATAATTGATCCATCAAATTATAACAGAGCTCCCTAACCCAATGAAAGGGGTTTAGTTGTTCATAGCTCTGGGAATGGAAAATGGCAGAAAAGAATACATGCTTAACTAGAAAATGCAAAAAAGTGAATATACAGAGGGTAGTTCCCCAAAGTGCCAAGCTCCTCTATAGTTCAAAACTACTCCTATATATACTACTCTTCTTCATCTTCTAGTGAGTTCTTCAAGTCTGGGATGTGGGCCTTAGATCTTGAGTTGAAGCAGTTACAATCTTTAGTGGGCTCAGCTTGCAGAAAAGTGTGAGTTAGGCATGGGCATTAGTGATGTTAACGTTAAGTGAAAATGTGGGTTCGAGAATGTTAGTGGCAATAACCTTTTTCACTAACGTCCAACCCCAAAGTAGTCCACGTTAACTTCAAGGTTAGTGGCACGTTAGTGCCACTAACGTTGCCTTATGATCCTTCGCAAGCGTTATTGGGAATCTTCCCTACATTAGAGTTCACGTTAGTATAACTAATGTGACTCTTAACATGGGCATGCCTAGCTTCAAGAGCATTAGTGACACTTACCTTTATCACTAACGCTCTAAACGCCCCTCTTTCCCACGTTAGAGTTCACGTTAACTAGGTTAACGTGGCCACTAATATGGTAGTGAATACCATCTCCAACGTTAGTGACAAAGGTGAGTGTCACTAACGTTGGCTCATCAATCTTAGCTCCACGTTAACTTTCATGTTAGTGGTCTTAACGTGACCACTAACATGGGCAATGTTAGCATGATCCAACGTTAGTGACAAAGGTGAGTGTCACTAACGTTGGCATTGTCTTTTCTTCCATGTTAGAGTTCACGTTAACTAAGTTAACGTGACTCTTAACGTGGCCAATTGCCACTTTGTAGCGTTAGTGGTGTTCACGTTTACCACTAACGCTGGAGCTCCCTTTATCTCCACATTAACTACCATGTTAATGTAGTTAACGTGGCAATTAACGTGGGCTTATGATGGCTTCGCAGGCGTTATTGGCGACCACCTTTCTTATTAACGTTGGAAGCTCATTCCCATTCCACGTTAGTGGTCACGTTAATTAGATTAACGTGGCTACTAACGTGGTTCTTCCTTGCTTTTTTTGTCCTAAAATCAAGTAGATAAAGTGTATCAAAGCTCTAGCCCAAGTCATGAGATTATGCATCATCAATTTGTCATTCAATCCTTGCAAAATCCTCATGAAATCATGTAAAATTCACAATAGTTACTTGAATCAAGGCGTAAGTGTATTTTCATCCAAAACTTGCCTTATTCACTAAGAAAATGCATGAAACTACCCTAAAACAATAAAGAAAAGGTTAGTGAAACTGGCCTAGATGCCCTGGCATCACAACACCAAACTTAAAGCTTGATTGTCCCTAAGCAAGTACTGAAATATAGGAAGAATGAATGAAAGAACAAGATGAACAAATAATTATGATAGAAGTCAAATTCCTGGTTTATGGGGTTTCATGCATAGCAACTTAGGTTGATTCCTTTACTGGGTTTCAAGCCTTTATCATGCCCTTGAACACTTGTTTGATTGCATCCTTTGAGACTTCCTAATTGTTGATCCTCCTTTCCCTTTCAGGATTTATTGCATCCCTTTTTTTTTGGCTAAGTGCTTTGTAAGAGGGCGACTCTTTAAGATAAGCTTTCAGCCAACACTCGTGTTCCGAAGGTTACCTGAAACTGTAGGTCGATCCCGGATGAGATCTTCTATACTGGTCGGAGCTGTTGTGTCCGACTTGTGGAACTGAGCATGCTGCTGATCCCTTGTCACCGAAGGGTGGGGGGTACCTGCAAGGGACTTCGATGATTAAGTTAGCAAGGGTATTAAGCAGGTATTGAGTAGAATCAGAGTATGAGTTATACCTAGGTGCTCCAGTGTATTTATAATGGTGAGGAGTGACCTTTTTAGATAAGATAAGTTAGTTATCTTATCTTTTCTTATCTTTATCTTTGAGTGAGGTCATCTTATCTTCAGGGGAACCGCCTTTATCTTTCTGGGCTTTGGCTTCCTTTAGATTGGGCTATGTTCCTTCGTTTTGGGCCTACTTTGGGCTCCTTTGGCGAGTTGGCCGAGCTCTTTGAGAAGAGGTCGGGCATTTGGCCGAGCTCTTTTGAGAAGAAGTCGGATAGTCTGACCTGAAGAGGTCGGTCGACTTGTCGCTAAACATCCCGGGTCGGACAGCTTGACCCAGGGTATAAACAGTGCTCCTGCTTGAGTTCGATCTTTCCATGAGATCGTGCTTTTCAGAGCTTCGATCTCTTTGGAAGTCATGCTCAAGCATCTGTCTGGCTTGTTTCTTCATTGCTTTGCAATCTTTGCAGATTTTCTAGAGGTTTGGTACTTCACAGTCCAACCTCTTTTGAATGGTAGCGTGGGTTTTCTACCCTTGCCTTCTGATTCACGCCTTGCTTTAAGTTTGTGTTGACAACCCTCTGCTTTGGTGAAGTTGTCCTTGCGACTTGATATCCAGACTTTTAGTGATTTGTCCAATGACTTTTTAGTGTTCTTTATATAGAACCCTTTTTTTTAGTCTTGGATGATGTTCGTAGCCCTGTTTGAGATTGTGCCTTCTTTGAGTGGAGTTGTATCCCTTTTTGCTAAGCACATTTGAGCCTTAAGTTGTTTCACAACCTTTTGGCTTGTTCTTTTTTGAAGTCGTACTTGCGCCTCTTCTTTAGCTGACGTCGACCTGTATGACTTTGCCCCTGCTTGAGTTCGGACTTTTCCGTGAGACCGTGCTTTCAGAGTTTCGATCTCTTCGGGGAAGTCGTGCTCAAGCATCCGGATCTCTTCGGGGAAGTCGTGCTCAAGCATCCTGACTTTGGTCGATCTTTGAGTAGTTTCTCCTTGTGCGAGTCTGGTATTACCTTTTTTTACTTTGTTGAGGGGTCTTTTCAGCCTTCTTCCGACTTGTTTGTCTTCGCTGTTCGGGCTTTTTAGTCATAATCCAACAACCTTTTAGGTAGTGTTCCGATGGGGAACCTTTTTATAGTTTGTTTGGATGACTTTTTAGCTCTGTCTTTGAGGCTGTGCTTTTTGCTTTTTAAGTAGTGTCTTTTTTCAAGACTTCGTACATTTTAGCAAAACATTCTTGGCCTTCCTCTGGCCGTTTGCGAGATGTCTTTGTCCGTTTTTGTGTATCTTTGTAGAGTGTCGGTACTTTGTTGTCCGAACTCTTTTGATCACTTCTGATTTTGTCCACTTTCTGCTTGGTCGAGGTGGTCCTTGGGGCTAATTTGTCCGACGACCTTTTAGTGTTTTCGTAGAACACTTTTTAGTCATTCTGAACAATTTTGATAGCCTTCTCGTGGAGCCGTGGCTTTTTGGGTGGAGCTATGTCCGTTTTAGCGCACGTTTTTCATTGGTCCGACTTCTTCTTGTCGGTTCAAGCTGTAGCTTTCATTGGTCTGACTTCTTCTTCTCAGTCCAAGCTGTAGCTTTCGTTGGTCCAACTTAGCTTTCGTTGGTCCGACTTCTTCTAGTCGGTCCAAGCTGTAGCTTTCGTTGGTCCGACTTCTTCTTGTCGGTCCCTTGTCGAGTTACTTGGTAATCCTCTTTCTTGGACCTTGTTCAGGTCTCTTTCAGGGATTACCTTTGTAACTTTTTCTTGGGCCGACTTCATCATGTCGGGTCCTCCTAAGTTATTTCTGTAATCCTCTTTCTTGGACCTTGTTCAAGTCTCTTTCAGGGATTACTTTATAACTCTTTGTCGATTGAGCTGACTTCGTCATGTCGGGCTTTTCTGAGTTATTTCTGTAATCCTCTTTCTTGGACCTTGTTCAGGTCTCTTTCAGGGATTACTTTATAACTCTTTGTCGATTGGGCTGACTTCGTCATGTCGGGCTCTTCTGAGTTATTTCTGTAATCCTCTTTCTTGGGTCGATCTCTTCTAAGTTATTTTTGTAATCCTCTTTCTTGGACCTTTGTTAGGTCTCTTTTAGGGATTACTTTTATAACTTCTTGCATTATTCTGTGTTCATCTTTGCCGATTTGTAGATGGTGGTTTCTGTCTTCTTGGGAGTTTGTAGAGCAGTGAATTTTGGTTTTCACTTTGTTGACCTTTGTCAAAATCAAACGATGAATTCGGTTTTCATCGTGGTCGGGCGGTGAAGTTGGTTTTCACCTTGCCGACTTGTCGCTTTGTAATCGGACGATGAATTTGGTTTTCATCTTGCCGACTTTGTCGTGATCGGGTGGTGAATCTGGTGTTCACCATGCCGACCTGCCGTAGTCGGGCGTCTTGGTAGGAAACTTTTTAGGGAATCTGTAATTTTTTAATAAAATGAAGATAAGAGTGTGTACATGTTAGTACTTACCTTTCTAGGTCGGGCAATCTTTTTGGATCTCGGCCTGGCGCCCTTTGCAGGCATGCCATGACCTTGGTAGCTCTTGCCCCTCGAGGTTGGACACTTTGTAGTAACCTTTCCCAAGTTCTTCTGAACAACTTGGTATGATCCTTTCCGGTTGGCTGCTAGCTTCTCTTCTCCTGACCGACCTATTCTGATGTCATTTCAGATTAGGATGAGATCGTCGTTGCTAGGTTACCTTCCGATTGTATTTTGAGGCCATATGACGTTTTAACACCTCTTCCTTGGTTCGAGCTCTTTCTCAGATTTCTGGAAGTAGGTCGAGTTTTTCCTTTTGAAGTTGGGAGTTGGCCTCTTCACTGTTGTGGATCAGTCTGGGCAATCCTTCTTCGACTTCCACTGGGATCATTGCCTCCATTCTGTAAGCTAATCGGAAAGGTGATTCCTTTGTGGTGGAGTGTGGAGTTGTCTGATATGCCCATAGGACTTTGTGTGAGCTCTTCAGCCCAAGCTCCCTTTGTGTCCTGTAGCCTCCGTTTTAACCCGACTAGTATGACCTTATTGGCAGCTTCTGCTTGTCCATTAGCCTATGGGTGTTCTATGGGTGTGAATTGGTGCTTTATTTTCAAGTCGGCTACCAAATTTCTAAAGCCTGCGGCTGTGAATTGAGTGTCATTGTCTGTGGTGATGGAGTAAGGAACCCCACACCTTGTAACAAGATTTCTGTACAAGAACTTCCGACTTCTTTGAGCAGTGGCATTAGCTAGGGGCTCTGCCTCAATCCATTTTGTGAAGTAATCCACCCCTACAATGAGGAACATGACTTGTCCCGATCCTTGGGGAAGGGGTCCGAGGAAGTCGAGTCCCCATTCTGCGAACGGCCAATGTGATGTTACATTGATGAGTTCCTCTGGTGGGGCAATGTAGAAGCTAACATGCTTTTGATGTAAAGCTTTGACTTTGTATTTGGGTTTTTGCTCTCTTGTTGCCTCTAAAGGTTGCCCCTGGACTTTCGTGTGAGTCCTGGGGTTTTTCTTTTACTGTTGTGTCTGATCCTTGATGTTTTGCTGTTATTGTCCGAGTTGTTTCCTTATTTGTTCGAGTTGTTTGGTGATTACCCCATGGTTGACCTATGTCTTCTTGAAAAAATATTGTTGAGATGTCTACTAAGATTCCGAACGGCATGTCTGATTGACTGGATTCCATAGTTTTAATGCATGTTACGGTGGCTGACCCTGAGTACTGTGTGCGACTTAGGAGGTTCCGTAGAATGAGTTGGTGTCGCCGGACCCTGAGGAGAGGGTTTGTTTTCCTTCTTTGTTGTGGTCTTGTAATGTAGCCTGGATGAGGCTTCTGTTATTGCCTCCTGGTTTGATGTTGGCTAGTTTTGAAAATGCATCAGCTCGGGCATTTTGCTCTCGAGGTATGTGTCGGACTTCATATTCCTCGAATTGTCCGAGCTGTTTTTTGTTTTTGTCCAGGGTCTCCCGAATTGTCTGGGCTGTTCTCTGGTTTTGTCCAGGGTCCCCCGAATTGTCCGGGCTATTTTTTCATGGTGGGATCCTCAGCTTGGTTGCTCCCTTCTATTTGTGAGGTGACTACTTGTGAATCACTGGACACGGTAAGCTCCTATCTTCTTAGCTAGCCTTAAACTAGCCAGTAGTGCCTCGTATTCAGCTTGGTTATTTAGCTTGATTTGGCTTCCCTGATCGCTTTCTATAATTACACCTACACCACTCCCGGTTTTGTTTGGAGAGTCGTCCTTGTAGAGATTCCATTTTGTAGGAGTTCCCGGGGTGTCAGTGTACTCTGTAATAAAGTCAGCCAGATACTGTGATTTGATGGCTGTCTGATCTTTATGTCGAAGATCAATTTCGGATAACTCGGCTGCCCACTGTAGAATTCTTCCTGCTAAGTCTGTTTTCTGTAGGATGCCTTCTATGGGCTGGTTGGTCCGAACTCTGATAGTGTGAGCTTGAAAGTATGGGTGGAGTCATCGAGAGGTGAGTATGAGGGCGTAGGCGAACTGCTCTATCTCTTGATAGTTTAGTTCGACCCCTTGTAGAGCCTTGATGATGAAGTAGACGGGTTGTTGCCCACTTTTGTCTTCTTTAACTAGTGATGATGCTATTGCCAGTCTTCCTACTAGGAGGTATAATATGAGCTTTTCACTTTCCCTTGGTTGGGTAAGAATGGGTGGTTGCCCCAAGAATTTTCAAAATCTCGGAACGCTTGTTTGCACCCCGTAGTCCTATTCAAACCTCTCTCCCTTCCTTAATATACCTCTTTGAGGTGTCCTTTGCGAGATGATTTAGAGATCCTTCCTCCTGCGAATCCTCCATGAACATGTCTCTCAGGGGTGTGAGGTGGACGTTCAAATCGTTCGACCTCTTTGGCGTGAGACATTCGACTTGTCAGACCTCTTTGGTGTGAGGTTGACCTTCAACTTGTCCGACCACTTTGGTGTGAGATGGACCTTCAACTTTGTCCGACCTCTTTGGTGTGAGGTGGACCTTCAACTCGTCCGACCTCTTTGGTGTGAGGTGGACTTTAAACGCGTCCGACCTCTTTGGTGTGAGGTGGACCTTCAACGCGTCCGACCTCTTTTGTTTTCGATTGGGCGAGTTGATGGGATCTTCTCAGTGTTGCATATTTCTCGGTAGACATCCACAACAGACACCCGAAGGGGGGTGTAATTGTGGTATTTTCTAGGCTTCTCTCCATGTTCTGTTTTTGAGATCTCTCCTAGTCGAGAGTTTTTCTCCATGTTTATGTACTTCTCTGCTCGTTCTTATACCTCATTCAGAGATATTTGGGTGCTTCTTGGATATTGAGTGGCTAAAAGGTCCTTCTCGTAGACCATTGATGAAGCCCCTGATAGCTGCTTCTGTTGGCAGACTTTGTATGCCCATACATGTTTTGTTGAATCTTTCCATGTTGTTGCAAAGGCTCTCTCGATCTCCTTGCTTGATCCCTAATAGGCTCGGTGCGTGTTTGGCTTTGTCCTTCTGGATGGAGAATAACAGATTGCATCTGAGGCCTCCGTGAAATACATCCTGCTTCTGAAATTGCTAAGATGATGGCTTGGATCTGATGTGCTATCGTACGGGGTCATGTCTGGAGCTTTGAAGTCCTTTGGGATTTTGGTCTTCATAATTTCCCTGGTGAATGTATCTTGATCCTTGCGAGGGCTGTCCTCTGGAGTGGATCGAGGAGCTCTAGTTTTAAATGATCGGCTTCGAGTTTTAGAAGCTTATCTTCTAATTCTCGGCGTCGCCTTATCTCCCGATGTAGATCCTCTTCTTTTTTGCGTTGATGTTGGGCCTCTTTCTCAAGTTGCTTTAATCGATCTTGAAGCGCCTCTATCACCCCTGGATTTGATGAATTTTTGTCCCTGTTAGGCTCTGGAGTATCTTTGAGTATAGCATCCACGTTCTTGTGTGGCGTTCTATCTTCCAAACCTGAATCGTGGTCATTGTCATGGTCGTCCGCCATGTTGATGGATGACTTCCAGGTTCCCCGGCAACTGCGCCAATGTTCCGAGGGTTACCTGAAACTATAGGTCGATCCCGGATGAGATCTTCTATACTGGTCGGAGCTGTTGTGTCCGACTTATGGAATTGAGAATGCTGCTGATCCCTTGTCACCGAAGGGTGGGGGGTACCTGCAAGGGACTCCGATGCTTAAGTTAGCAAGGGTATTAAGTAAGTATTGAGTAGAATCAGAGTATGAGTTATACCTGGGTGCTTCAGTGTATTTATAATGGTGAGGAGTGACCTTTTTAGATAAGATAAGTTAGTTATCTTATCTTATCTTATCTTTATCTTTGAGTGAGGTCATCTTATCTTCAGGGGAACCGCCTTTATCTTTCTGGACTTTGGCTGCCTTTAGATTGGGCTATGTTCCTTCATTTTGGGCCTGCTTTGGGCTCCTTTGGCGAGTTGGCCGAGCTCTTTGAGAAGAGGTCGGGCATTTGGCCGAGCTCTTTTGAGAAGAGGTTGGATAGTCTGACCTGAAGAGGTCGGTCGGCTTGTCGCTAAACATTCCGGGTCAGATAGCTTGACCCAGGGTATGAACAACTCTAGAACCAGTTGGTTCAAGGTGCTAGGTGTTAAGGCACCCCTAAAGACTTACTCCCTCAAGTCTCTTTCCCCCATACATACACACCATAGGCACATGGTTTGTTATTTTTCTTTCTTGAGACCTTGGTGTCCAGCACCTCTTTGGGTTGCTAAGTGTTCTGTAGCAAAGGTTACTCTTGATAGTGGACTTTCAGCTGATAATCCCGGATTAGTTAACCCAAGTTACCAGGTGATAAGGCACCCCTAAGAGCTTATTCATCCAAGCATATCCTTTGCACATGAACACCACAGACACATGCCTTAATATTCAAACCCCTGGTGCCTAGCATTATTTCTTGTTTTTTTTTCGTTTTCACTTTTATTGCTCTTTCTCTTTTCTTATTGGGATTTCATTATTTGGTTAGTCACATAGGATGTGTTTCAAGCATAGGATTCAGGATAGATAGTTGCCTTCCTACCTTGTTGGTGAACCAACTTAGCTAATTAATCACCCTACCACAAACATTCAAAATTCACTTCACAAGATAACTCCACTCTTGTTCTTTTCATAACATTTTCTTTTTGATTGGCTTAAAGGACAAGGATACATATAAGCAAGATGAAAATGAAAACTAGGGACTAGACTGGCACACTTCGATGTGAATAAAGAGGAATAAGCAGAATATGCAGGTTTCTAGGACAATATTCAATCATTTTTTTCAACTAAAGTACTGCAACTCCGTGACAGTTCAATACAACCTGATGATGTCTTCCTGGGCATTATCATCCTAGCATTTTGCATCCTTGTTTGTCTCCTTGGTTGATGAGGTATGATTATTCCCTGAGATTGATTGAATTCCTGTAACACTATTGGAAGTGCCTTGTTCCCCAAGCACTTGGAAAATAGTTAGCATGCATGTATGCTTGTGAATTTCTGAACTTGATTTGGTGTGTAAACACCAAACTTAGTTCCTTACCCAATGCAGCAAATTAAATACATACAGAAACCTCATGTGCTTTTATTAAAAAAATAACTATGAGCTAAAAAGACAAACTATGCATTAGAAGTTAAACCTCTGTCAAGTGAGTTCTATGGTTGTTAGAGCAGTGCTTTCTCACTGAAGGGTTGCAATGCACTCTTCAGTTGGAGTCTTTGGTGGAACACCAAACTTAGAGTTCCACATTCACCCTTGAAATGTTTTGGTGTGCAACACCAAACTTAGCTCCTCACAATACAGAGAACTCAACTTGAAGTTTTTATTGGGTCAATCATGAAAAGAGAATTACCTCAGGTTGGGTTGCCTCCCAACAAAGCGCTTTTTTTTGCGTCGCTAGCTCGACGATTGCTCTTTTAGTTGAGGTTATATTTCTATTTGGGGGCTTCCCCCATGCTGCCCAAGTAGTGCTTGAGTCGTTGCCCATTCACAGTGAATGTCCTCTTTGAGCTTTCTTCCATGATTTCTATGTGTCCATACAGTGAGACTTTTGTAACTAGAAAGGACCCCGACCATCTTGATTTGAGTTTCCCAGGAAAGAGTTTCAGTCTGGAGTTGTAGAGAAGCACATATTGTCCTTCTCCGAAACTTCTTGGTGCCAGGTTGAGATCATGTCTCCTTTTTTCTTTTTCCTTATAGATCTTGGTATTTTCATAGGCTTGAGACCTAAACTCTTCCAGTTCTCGCAGCTGCAAAATCCTCTTTTCACCAGCAGCGGTGCTGTCTAGGTTCATTATCTTGTTGTGCTCCAGCTCTAATGGCAAGTGACAGGCCTTTCTGTATACCAGTTGATATCGGGACATCCCAATTGGTGTTTTGAAGGCTGTCTTGTATGCCCAAAGAGCATCATCTAGCTTCTTCGCCCAGTCCTTTCTTGATATCCCTACAGTCTTTTCCATGATCCTTTTCAACTCTCGATTGGATATCTCTGTTTGCCCACTTGTTTGGGGATGATAAGGTGTGGCAACCTTATGCTTCACCCCATATCTTAGGAGTAGGGTCTCCAATGGTCTATTGCAGAAATGGCTCCCTCCATCACTGATGAGGGCTCGTGGCACTCCAAATCTGCTGAAGATATTCTTTCTAAGAAAGTTTATGACTACCTTGTTGTCATTTGTTGGGGTTGCCACGGCCTCCACCCACTTAGATACATAGTCCACTGCCACCAAGATATACTTGTTCGAATATGAGGTTGGGAATGGTCCCATGAAGTCGATCCCCCACATATCGAACTGTTCAAGTTCTAGAATATATTGCTGTGGCATCTCATTTTTCTTGGGCAGATTGCCAGCCCTTTGGCACTCATTGCAGCTCCTCACCAGTTCCTTAGCATCTTTGAAAATAGTGGCCAGAAGAACCCACATTGCAGTACTTTTGCTATGGTTCTTTCTCCTCCAAAATGACCTCCACAGCTAGCGCTATGACAACTCCACAGGACCTCTCGTCCTTCTTCTTCTGAGATGCACCTCCTAAGGATTCCATTTGAGCATTTCTTGAAGAGATATGGTTCATCCCAAATGAAATACTTAGCATTATTGATGAGTTTTCTTTTTTGATGTTTGATAATCCCAGGGGGTAGGTCACCGACTTCTTTAAAATTGGCAATATCTGCAAACCAGGGTGCTTTGTGAACCAACATTAACTGCTCATCTGGGAAGAAGTCATTTACACTTGTATCATGTGTAGCATCTTTCTCACAAGGGATTCTGGATAGATGATCTGCTACCTTATTCTCCACACTTTTTTTGTCTCTAATCTAAATGTTGAATTCCTACAACAATAAGATCCATCTTATTAGTCTTGGTTTTGACTCCTGTTTGGCAAATAGATATATAAGTGCTGTGTAATCAGTGAAAACAATAACTTTAGAGCCAACGAGGTAAGATCTAAATTTGTCAATTGTAAAAACTATTGCCAGCAACTCCTTTTCGGTGGTGGTATAATTCCGTTGAGTGTCATTAAGGACCTTGCTGGCATAGTATATGACATGCACCAAATTTTCTTTTCTCTGCCCTAACACTGCCCCAACTGCAAAATCAGATGCATCACACATCAGTTCGAATGGTAGATTCCAATCAGGTGGGGTGATGATAGGAGAAGAGGATAGCCTTTTTTTAAGTTCTCAAATGCAAGCATGCACTTCTCATCAAAGATGAATGGTGTATCAGACATAAGGAGATTGCTTAAGGGCTTGGCTATCTTTGAAAAATCTTTAATAAACCTTTTGTAGAAGCCAACATACCCCAAAAAGCTCCTAATTGCCTTGACATCACTTGGTGGAGGTAATTTTTCAATTAGCTCCAGCTTAGCTCTGTCTACCTCAATGCCTTGGTTAGAAACTTTATGGCCAAAGACTATTCCATCTGTCACCATGAAGTGACATTTTTCCCAATTCAAGACCAAGTTGGTCTCTTGGCATCTTTTTAATACCAAGGCAAGATGGTTTAGGCAATTAGGAAAGGAGTCTCCGAGTACTGAAAAGTCACCCATGAAAACTTCTATGAACTTTTCTATCATATCCGAGAAGATGGAAAGCATGCAGCGCTGAAAAGTTGCAGGTGCATTACATAGCCCAAATGGCATGCGCCTGTAGGAAAATACTCCATATGGGCAGGTGAATAATGTTTTCTCTTGGTCTCTTGGATCAACCACTATTTGGTTATATCCTGAATAACCATCTAGAAAACAATAATATGCATGCCCTGCAAGTCTTTCCAGCATCTGATCCATGAAGGGAAGTGGGAAATGATCTTTTCTTGTGGCTTCATTGAGCTTTCTGTAGTCAATACACATCCTCTATCCTGTGACGGTTCTTGTAGGGATTAGCTCATTTCTTTCATTGGGTACCACATTGATTCCTCCTTTCTTGGGGACCACTTGGACTAGAATGACCCATGGGCTATCCGAAATTGGGTAGATTACTCCTCCCGGCCACAGCTTCATGACTTCTTTCTGTACTACTTCCTTCATAACTGGATTCAACCTCCTTTGGGGCTGAATGGAGGGTTTGGCATCCTCTTCCAATAGTATCTTATGCATGCATATGGCTGAACTGATTCCCTTCAAGTCAGCAAGTGTCCATCCAATGGCATCCTTATGTTTTTGTAAGACTTGAAGCAATTTTTCCTCTTGTTCTTGGCTGAGGGCTGAATTTATAATCACTGGATAACTTTTATTCTCTCCTAAGTATGCATACTTGAGAGTGGGTAGCAGTGCCTTTAGCTCAAGTTTGGGTACTTCTTTTATTTCATCATTCCCTTCTAATGTGCCTTGAACATGCATTTCAGCGGCTGTAGCCTCTTCGCTTGATACTAATTCCTCTTCTTCTATTAACTCCTCAAGTTCTTCTTCAAGATTTTCTTGCACCACAGCATCCACCGAGTCCAACCTCATACATTCTCCCAATGAGTCCTGTGGGTAACTCATGGCCTTGAACACATTGAATATCATTTTCTCCTCATGTAGTCTAAGGACAAGTTCACCCTTTTGGACATCAATTATAGCTCCAGCAGTGGCCGAGAATGGCCTTCCCAAGATGATAGAGGTATTGGCTCCTTCCTCCATGTCCAATACTACAAAGTCTGTTGGAAAGATGAAGTCTCCCACCTTTACCAACAAGTCTTCTACTATTCCGTGAGGAAACTTGAATGATCAATCTGCTAGTTGCAGAGCCATTCTTGTTGGTTTAGCCTCCTCAATCTTCATTTTCCTCATCATTACTAAGGACATCAGATTTATGCTAGCTCCTAGGTTACATAAAGCCTTCTCTACTGTGATTTCCCCTATGATACAAGGGATTTGGAAGCTTCCGGGATCCTTCAATTTCTGGGGCAATTTGTGCTGGATGATGGCGCTGCATTCTTTGGTGAGTACCACATTTTTATTGTTCTTCCAACTTCTCTTTTTGGTCATTAGCTCCTTCAAGAACTTGGCATAGAGCGACATTTGCTCTATTGCTTCGGCAAAGGGTATGTTGATTTGTAGTTTCTTGAAGATTTCCAAGAATCTTGAGAATTGATTGTCCTCTCCGTTCTTCTTTAATTGCAGGAGTGGTGACTTAGGAGTGACTTAGGAGTGGTGACTTGAGAATTGATTCAGCACTTCTCCTTCTTGGTGTGACTTAGGAGTGGTGACTTGCGTTTCCTCTTGTCCCTTTTCTTCTTTATCTGAACTCTTCTCTGGTGGGTTCTTATGGGTTTCTCTCAATTCCTTCCCACTTCTGAGGGTGATAGCCTGACACTCCTCCCTTGGAGTCGAATTGGTGTTGTTGTGAGTAATGTGACCAGGGGCTTGCTTGAATAGGTAGCCAATTTGTGTTTCAAGTTTCTTGATGGCAGCATCTTGATTTTGCATATTGGATCGCACTTCTTCCCGAAAAACTTTACTGTCTTGAATTTCCTTACAGATGCTTTCAAGTAAAGTCTCAATCTTGGAAAGTCTATCCTCAGTTAGTGATGGTGGGTTGAGATTAGGTGGTTGTTGATAGGATCTCTGTGAGGTATGTTGGTGAGTTGTATTGTTGTTGGGATTGTGGTTGTATCATCTCTGATCTTGGCCTTGGTCTTGCTAATTTCCCCACCCAAAGTTAGGGTGATTTCTCCATCCAGAATTGTAAGTTCTTGAGTATGGATCATGGATTTGTCTGAGTGAGTTCCCAACATAATTGGCTTGTTTCCAGTCACCTTCTTCTCCTATATTCACTCCTTCTTGAGCTGGTGATGAAGTGATGACTGTTGCAACTTGGTTTTCTTCTACCTTCTTGGTGAGATCTGCTAACTGCTTGGTGATCATCTTATTTTGAGCCAGCAATGCATCCATGTGATTCAGCTACATTACTCATCGAGTGTTGCTTCTTTCAGAAGCATAGAAGTAGTCATTCTCAGCTATCGTCTCAATGACATCTATGGCTTCTTCAATGGTTTTCTTCTTGTTTAGAGATCCTCCTGATGAATGGTCTACAGCCTTCTTTGACTGATAAGAAAGGCCTTCATAGAAAATGTGAAGTTGAACCCATTCATTGAACATGTCTGGTGGGTATCTTCTTGTTAAGTCCTTGAATCTCTTCCATGCCTCATAGAGAGTCTCACCATCTTCTTGCCTGAAAGTTTGCACCTCAGCTCTCAGCCTGTTAATTTTCTGAGGAGGGTAGAATCTTGCCAAAAATTTGTTCACCACGTCTTCCCAATTTGTTAAGCTCTCCTTCGGAAAGGACTCCAACCACTTGGATGCTTTGTCCCTGAGTGAAAAAGGGAACAAAAGCAGCCTATAGACATCCAGATGGACTCTATTAGACTTCACAGTGTCACATATTCTCAGGAAGGTAGTTAGATGTTGATTGGGGTCTTCTTGGGCACTTCCTCTAAATGAGCAGTTGTTCTGAACAAGGGTGATGAGCTGGGGTTTTAATTCAAAGTTGTTGGCATGTATGGTGGGCTTTTGGATGCTACTTCCACAGTTTCCTTGATTTGGATTGATGTAAGAGCCTAGAACTCTCCTCTCTTAACCAGCATGATTTGCAGGGCCTTCTCTGGCATAGTTGTGAGCTTCTCCTTCATGATTATTTTCCAAATTCTTCTCCATATTTGTTTCAAAGTAACCTTCCTCTTCCTCAGCACCAACAACTATTTTCCCTCTTGCTTCCCTCCTTGATCTATGGAGGGTCCTCTCAGGTTCTGAATCAAAGAAAGTTGAAGCTCTGCCTCTTTCCCCTGTCATACAACTAACAACGGACACAATAAGAGATAAAATGAAGTGATTATTCTTGTTAGAGTGATTGTTAGTATGAGTGGTGTAATTTATCAAACAGTTAGTGGGTTAGTGAGCAGAACTGTAGGTAAATTCAAAGAAAAAAAATAACGAGGGGATAGGGGGTGAGGAAGAAACTAAATAAACTGAAGGTAAATGACTAGATAAAATAAACAAACAAAAGAAAAATGCTCAATCTAGTGAACTTCCAACTTAATCATTGTTGATACAAAATCAATCCTCGGCAACGGCGCCATAAACTTGATGCACGAAAACTTGTCTCTCAACAAAATTCCCTTCGGCAAGTATTACCGAATTGTTGTTAAGTAAAAACTCACAATAGAGTGAGGTCGAATCCCACAGGGATTGATTGGTCAAGCAACTTTAGTTGGAAGAGTATGCTAGTTGAGCTAAACAGAGTGTAGTTGATGTTGCAGGAAATTAAACGGTGGGAAAGTAAATTGTAGGAAATAAAGTGCAGAATCTTAAATGGGAAACGGGGAGATGAACATGGAAATAAATGGCAGAAAGTAAAGAGAATGGGTGAGATCAGAAATGGGGAATTCATTGGGCTTAGGAGATGTTGTATTCTCCGAATCAAATTCATTTTCATCTATTCCTCAATCAAAGCATCTATAGATCTCCTTGGCAATCTTAAGTGACTGGGTTCCAATTCCTTGGTAACCCAATCTCTCTAAGCTTGAACAATTGCCCAATTCCTTGATTTAATTGCTCATGGGAAGAGATGAAGTGTGGTCACTAATAATACCACATGTATTTCCAAATCAAAATGTTGGGAGGATTACATGTCACTATATCCGCCCAGACCCTAATTTGGTCCAACATGAGAAAGTATTTCTAGCATGATCTCCTCATCCCTTTTCCAAGGCTCAAAGGAGATCCAATTATGGAAAGTTTCTTTTCCAACACAACTAACCAATTGAATTAAGATCGAAAGCTTTCTAGTAAATCAAGAGAAGAGAAGGAAGAAGAAGAATGAGAACTATAATTGATCCATCAAATTACAACAGAGATCCCTAACCCAATAAAAGGGGTTTAGTTGTTCATAGCTCTGGGAATGGAAAATGGCAGAAAAGAATACATGCTTAACTAGAAAATGCAAAAAAGTGAATATACAGAGGGTAGTTCCCCAAAGTGCCAAGCTCCTCTATAGTTCAAAACTACTCCTATATATACTACTCTTCTTGATCTTCTAGTGAGTTATTCGAGTCTTAGATGTGGGCCTTAGATCTTGAGTTGAAGCAGTTACAATCTTTAGTGGGCTCAGGATGCAGAAAAGTGTGAGTTAGGCATGGGCATTAGTGATGTTAACGTTAAGTGAAAATGTGGGTTCGAGAATGTTAGTGGCAATAACCTTTTTCACTAACGTCCAACCCCAAAGTAGTCCATGTTAACTTCAATGTTAGTGGAGAGTTCACGTTAGTATAACTAACGTGACTCTTAACGTGGGCATGCCTAGCTTCGAGAGCGTTAGTGACACTTACCTTTATTACTAACGCTCCAAACGCACCTTTTTCCCACGTTAGAGTTCACGTTAACTAGGTTAACGTGGCCACTAACGTGGTAGTGAATGCCATCTCCAATGTTAGTGACAAAGGTGACTGTCACTAATGTTGGCTCATCAATCTTAGCTCCACGTTAACTTTCACGTTAGTGGTCTTAACGTGACCACTAACGTGGGCAATGTTAGCTTGATCCAACATTAGTGACAAAGGTGAGTGTCACTAACGTTGGCATTATCTTTTCTTCCATGTTAGAGTTCACGTTAACTAAGTTAACATGACTCTTAACGTGGCCAATTGCCACTTTGTAGCATTAGTGGTGTTCATGTTTACCACTAACACTGGAGCTCCCTTTATCTCCACGTTAACTACCACGTTAATGTAGTTAACGTGGCAATTAACATGGGCTTATGATGGCTTCGCAGGCGTTATTGGCGACCACCTTTCTTATTAACGTTTCAAGCTCATTCCCATTCCATGTTAGTGGTCACGCTAATTAGATTAACGTGGCTACTAACGTGGTTCTTCCTTGCTTCCTTTGTCATGAAATCAAGCAGATAAAGTGCATCAAAGCTTTAGCCCAAGTCATGAGATTATGCATCATCAATTTGTCATTCAATCCTTGCAAAATCCTCATGAAATCATGTAAAATTCACAATAGTTGCTTGAATCAAGGTGTAAGTGTATTTTCATCCAAAACTTGCCTTATTTACTAAGAAAATGCATGAAACTATCCTAAAACAGTAAAGAAAAGGTCAGTGAAACTGGCCTAGATGCCCTGGCATCATTACTTGAAGACATATGTAAGGAAGTCCAAGACAGTAAAGCTTTCCAGGAAGAGGTGCGATCCAATATGCAGAATCAAGATGCTGCCATCAAGAAACTTGAAACACAAATTGGCTACTTATTCAAGCAAGCCCCTGGTCACAACATTCACAGCAACACTAATTCAACTCCAAGGGAGGAGTGTCAGGCCATCACCCTCAGAAACGGGAAGGAATTGAAGGAGACCTACAAGAAACCACAAGAGAATAAATCAGATGAAGAAAAAAAGGAACAAGAGAAAATTCAAGTCTCCACTTCCAAGTCACATCAGGAAGGAGAAGCGCCAAAGCCAAACTTTCCAAAAGCCCTATACCATCAGCAATTGAAGAAGAAGGGAGAGGACAACCAATTCTCCAGATTCCTGGAAATCTTCAAGAAACTACAGATTAACATACCCTTTGCTGAGGCAATAGAGCAAATGTCACTCTATGCCAAGTTCTTGAAGGAATTGATGACCAAGAAAAGAAGCTGGAAGAACAATAAAACTGTGGTACTAACCGAAGAATGCAGTGCCATCATCCAGCACAAATTGCCCTAGAAACTGAAGGATCCTGGGAGTTTCCAAATTTCTTGTATCATAGGAAAAATCACAGTGGAAAATGCTTTATGTGATTTAAGAGCTAGCATAAATCTGATGTCCTTAGCAATGATGAAGAAAATGAGGATTGAGGAGGCCAAACTAACAAGAATGGCACTGCAACTAGCCGACCGATCATTCAAGTTTCCTCACGGAATAGTAGTTGACTTGTTGGTGAAGGTGGGAGACTTTATCTTTCCAGCAGACTTTGTAGTGTTGGATATGGAGGAAGGAGCCAAGACTTCTATCATCTTTGGCATGATATTTTTAGCCACTACCGAAGCCATCATTAATGTCCAAAAGGGTGAACTTGTCCTTAGACTACATGAAGACAAAATGACATTCAATGTGTTCAAGGCCATGAGTTACCTAAAGGACTCATTGGGAGAATGTATGAGGTTAGACTTGGTGGATGCTGTAGTACAAGAGACTCTTGAAGAAGAAGAACTTAAGGGGTTAATAGAAGAAGAGGAATCAGCATCAAGCGAAGAGGTTGCAACAGCTGAAACTCATGTTCAGGGCACACTAGAGGGGAAGGATGAAAGGAAAGAAGCACCCAAATTTGAACTAAAGGCACTGCCACCCACCCTCAAATATGCATACTTAGGAAAGAATGAAAGCTATCCAGTAATCATAAATTCAGCCCTCAGCCAAGAACAGGAGGAAGAATTACTTCAAGTCTTACAAAAGCATAAGGATGCCATTGGATGGACACTTGCTGACTTGAAGGGAATCAGTTCGGCCATATGCATGCATAAGATACTATTGAAAGAGGATGTCAAACCTTCCATTTAGCCCCAAAGGAGGCTGAATCCAGTTATGAAGGAAGTGGTACAGAAGGAAGTCATGAAGCTATGGCAGGGAGGAGTAATCTACCCAATTTCGGATAGCCCATGGGTCAGCCCTGTCCAAGTGGTCCCCAAGAAAGGAGGAATCACTGTGGTACCCAATGAAAGAAATGAGCTAATCCCTACAAGAACTGTCATAAGATGGAGGATATGTATTGATTATAGAAAACTCAATAAAGCCGCAAGAAAAGATCATTTCTCACTTCCCTTCATGGACTAGATGCTAGAAAGACTTGCAGGACACGCATACTATTGTTTTCTAGATGGTTATTCAGGATATAACCAAATAGTGGTTGATCCAAGAGACCAGGAGAAAATATCATTTACTTGCCCATATGGAGTGTTTGCCTATATGCGCATGCCATTTGGGCTATGTAATGCGCCAGCAACTTTTCAACGCTGCATGCTTTCCATCTTCTCGGATATGATAAAGAAGTTCATTGAAGTTTTCATGGATGACTTTTCAGTATTTAGAGATTCCTTTCCTAATTGTCTAAATAATCTTGCCTTGGTATTAAAAAGATGTCAAGAGACCAATTTGGTCTTGAATTGGGAAAAATGCCACTTTATGGTGACAGATGGAATAGTCCTTGGCCATAAAATTTCTAACCAATGTATTGAGGTGGACAGAGCTAAGGTGGAGCTAATTGAAAAATTACCTCCACCAAGTGATGTCAAGGCAATTAGAAGCTTTTTGGGGCATGCTGGCTTCTACAGAAGGTTTATTAAAGATTTTTCAAAGATAGCCAAGCCCTTAATCAATCTCCTTATGTCTGATACACCATTTATCTTTGATGAGAAGTGCATGCTTGCATTTGAAAACTTGAAAAAGAAGTTGTCCTCAGCTCCTATCATCACCCCACCTGATTGGAATTTGCCATTCGAACTTATGTGTGATGCATCTGATTTCACAGTTGAGGCAGTGTTAGGACAGAGAAAAGAAAATTTGGTGCATGTCATATACTATGCCAGCAAGGTCCTCAATGACACAAAACGAAATTATACCACTACCAAAAAGGAGTTGCTGGTAATAGTTTTTGCATTTGACAAATTTAGATCATACCTCATTGGCTCTAAAGTTATTGTTTTCACTGATCACACATCACTCAAATATCTATTTTCCAAACAGGAGTCAAAACAAAGACTAATCAGATGGATATTATTGTTGCAAGAATTCAACATTGAGATTAGAGACAAAAAGGGTGTGGAGAATGGTGCACGAAATTGTGATCATCAACAATGGTGCCAAAAACTTGGTAGCGCTCTCAAACATGAATCTCACTTTGTCACAATTCCACACAACTAACCAGCAAGTGCACTGGGTCGTCCAAGTAATAAACCTTACGTGAGTAAGGGTCGATCCCACAGAGATTGTTGGTATGAAGCAAGCTATGGTCATCTTGTAGATATCAGTTAGGCGGATTCAAATGGTTATGGAGTTTTCGAAAATAATAATAAATAAAACATAAAATAAAGATAGAAATACTATGTAAATCATTGGTGGGAATTTTAGATAAGTGTATGGAGATACTTTTGTCCCTGTTGAATCTCTGCAACATACTACTTTCTTACTTTCAATCCTTCATACTCCTTTCCATGGCAAGCTGTATGTAGGGCATCACCATTTTCAATGGCTACTTCCCATCCTCTCAGTGAAAAAGGTCCAAATGCTCTTGTCACAGCACGGCTAATCATCTGTCGGTTCTCGATCATGTCGGAATAGAATCCATTGATTCTTTTGCATTTGTCATCACGCCCAACAATCACGAGTTTGAAGCTCGTCACAGTCATTCAATCCCTGAATCCTACTCGGAATACCACAGACAAGGTTTAGACTTTCCGGATTCTCATGAATGCCGCCAACAATTCTATCTTATACCACGAAGATCATGATTAAGGAATCCAAGAGATATGCACTCGGTCTAAGGTAGAACGGAAGTGGTTGTCAATCACACGTTCATAGGTGAGAATGATGATGAGTGTCACGGGTCATCACATTCATCATGTTGAAGTGCAGCGAATATCTTAGAATAAGAATAAGCCAAATTGAATAAAAGATATTAGTACTTTGCATTAAAACTCGAGGTACAGCAGAGCTCCAAACCTTAATCTATGGTATGTAGAAACTCCACCGTTGAAAATACATAAGTGATGGTCCAGGCATGGCTGAATGGCCAGCCCCCATAAGCGTGATCAAAGGATCATAAGGTAATCCAAAAATAATCCAAAGATGTCTAATACAATAGTAAAATGTCCTATACTAGCTACTAGAGTTTACAGAAATAAGTCTAAGTGCAGAAATCCACTTTCGGGGCCCACTTTGGTGTCTGCTTGGGCTGAGCTTGAGCTTTACACGTGCAGAGGCTTCTTTTGGAGTTAGACGCCAAGTTGTAACATGTTTTTGGCGTTTAACTCTGGTTTATGACGTGTTTCTGGCGTTTGACTCCAGAATGCAGCATAGAACTGGCGTTGAACGCCAGTTTGCATCGTCTAATCTCGAATAAAGTATGGACTATTATATAATGCTGGAAATCTCTGGATGTCTACTTCCCAACGCCATTGAGAACGTGCAATTTATTGTTCTGTAGCTCCAGAAAATCTATTTTGAGTGTAGGGAGGTCAGAATCCAACAGCATTAGCAGTCCTTTGTCAGCCTTCTATTAGAATTTTGCTCAGGTCCCTCAATTTCAGCCAGAAAATACCTGAAATCACAGAAAAACACAAAACTCATAGTAAAGTCCAGAAATATGAATTTAGCATAAAAACCAATGAAAACATCCCTAAAAGTAGCTAGATCCTACTAAAAACTACCTAAAAACAATGCCAAAAAGAGTATAAATTATCCGCTCATCACAACACCAAACTTAAATTGTTGCTTGTCCCCAAGCAACTAAAAATCAAATAGGATAAAAAGAAGAGAATATACTATAAATTCCAAAATATCAATGAATATTTGTTCTAATTAGATGAGCGGGACTTGTAGCTTTTTACTTCTGAATAGTTTTGGCATCTCACTTTATCCTTTGAAGTTTAGAATGATTGGCTTCTATAGGAACTCAGAGTTCAGATAGTGTTAATTGATTCTCCTAGTTAAGTATGTTGATTCTAAAACACAGCTAGCCGTGGCGCTAAGCACTTTGTTTTCCAGTATTACCACCGGATACATAAATGCCACAAACACATGACTGGGTGAACCTTTTCAGATTGTGACTTAGCTTTGCTAGAGTCCCCAGTTAGAGGGGTCCAGAGCTCTTAAGCACACTCTTTTTGCTTTGGATCACGACTTTAACCACTCAGTCTCAAGCTTTTCACTTGGACCTGAATGCCACAAGCACATGGTTAGGGACAACATGATTTAGCCGCTTAGGCATGGATTTTATTTCCTTGGACCCTCCTATCCATTGATGCTCAAAGCCTTGGATCCTTTTTACCCTTGCCTTTAGGTTTTAAGGGCTATCGGCTTTTTCTGCTTGCTTTTTCTTTTTCTTTCATTTTTTTCGCTTTTTTTTCGCAAGCTTTGTTCTTTACTGCTTTTTCTTACTTCAAGAATCAATTTTATGATTTTTCATATCATCAATAACATTTCTCTTGTTCATCATTCTTTCAAGAGCCAACAATTTTAATATTCATAAACAACAAGATCAAAAATATGCATTGTTCAAGCATTCATTCAGAAAACAAAAAAAAATATTGTCACCACATCAAAATAATTAAACTAATTTCAGGGATAAATTCGAAACTTATGTACTTCTTGTTCTTTTGAATTAGAAACATTTTTCATTTAAGAGAGGTGAAGGATTCATGGAATCATTCATAGCCTTAAGACATAGTTACTAGACACTAATGATCATGTAGTAAAGACACAAACATAGATAAACATGAAGCTAAAAAAAAAGAAACAAAAAACAGAGAAATAAGAACAAGAAATGAGTCCACCTTAGTGATGGTCGCACCTTCTTCTTGAAGGACCAATGATGTCCTTGAGCTCTTCTATGTCTCTTCCTTGCCTTTGTTGCTCCTCCCTCATTGCTCTTTGATCTTCTCTAATCTCATGGAGAATGATGGAGTTCTCTTGATGTTCCACCCTTAGTTAGTCCATGTTATAACTCAAGTCTTCTAGAGAAGTGTTGAGTTGTTCCCAATAGTTATTTGGAGGAAAATGCATCCCTTGAGGAATCTCAGGGATTTCTTGATGATGAGCTTCCTCATGCATCTTTTGAGATCCATGGATGGGTTCTCTTGTTTGCTCCATCCTTTTCTTAGTGATGGGCTTGTCCTCTTCAATGAGGATGTTTCCTCTATCATAACTCCAGCTGAGTAGCATATATGGCAAATAAGATAAGGAAAAGCTAGCCTTGCCATGGTGGAGAACTTTTTGGCTATTTTGTAGAATTCAAGAGAGATGACTTCATGAACTTCTACTTCCTCTCCAATCATGATGCTATGGATAATGATGGCCCGATCCACAGTAACTTTAGATCAGTTGCTAGTGGGGATGATGGGGCGTTGGATGAACTCCAACCATCATCTAGCCACAGGCTTAAGGTCCAGTCTTCTCAATTGAACCGGCTTGCCTCTTGAGTCTCTTTTCCATTGAGCTCCTTCCACACATATGTCTATAAGGACTTGGTCCAATCTTTGATCAAAGTTGACCCATCTAGTGTAGGGGCGTGTATTTTCTTGCATCATAGGCAAGTTGAACGCCAACCTCACATTCTCCGGACTGAAATCTAAGTATTTCCCCCGAACCATTGTAAGATAGTTCTTTGGATTCGGGTTCATACTTTGATCATGGTTTCTAGTGATCCATGCATTGGCATAGAACTCTTGAACCATGAAGATTCTAACTTGTTGAATGGGGTTGGTAAGAACTTCCCAACCTCTTCTTTGGATCTCATGTCGGATCTCCGGATACTCATTTTTCTTGAGCTTGAAAGGGACCTCAGGGATCACCTTCTTCTTGGCCATAACATCATAGAAGTGGTCTTGATGGACCTTTGAGATGAATCTCTCCATCTCCCATGACTCGAAGGTGGAAGCTTTTGTCTTCCCTTTCCCTTTTCTAGAGGTTTCTCCGGCCTTAGGTGCCATAAGTGGTTATGGAAAAACAAAAAAGCTATGCTTTTACCACACCAAACTTAAAATATTGCTCGCCCTCGAGCAAAAGAAGAAGAAGAAGAAAATATGGAGGAAAGGGAGAGGTGAGTGGTTTCAGCCAAGGTAAAGGAGAGATGGTTGTGGTGTGTGAAAATGAAGAAGGATAGAGGGGTTTATATATTGAAGGGAGAGGGATTAGGTTTGCCATCTAGGGTGGGTTTGGGTGGGAAAGAGATTTTGAATTTTGAAGGTAGGTGGGGTTTATGGGGAAGAGTGGATGGATGTGAGTGGTGAAGGGGTAATTGGGAAGAGAGTTTGAGGTGATTTGTGAAAGGTGTTTGGGGAAGAGTGTTATTGGATTGTGTGAAGAAGAGAGAAGGTAAGTTGAGGTAGGTGGGGATCCTGTGGGGTCCATAGATACTGAGGTGATCCTGTGGGGTCCACAGATCCTGAGGTGTCAAGGATTTATCATCCCTGCACCAATTAGGCGTGTAAAATGCCCTCTGCATACAATCCTGGCATTTAACACCAGATTGATGCTTGTTTCTGGCGTTAAACGCCAGCTCTATGCTTGTTTTGGGCGTTCAACGCCAGTCTGTAGCATGTTTCTGGCGTTGAACGCCAATTCCATGCTTGCTTCTGGCGTTTAACGCCAGCTTTCCTCAGGGTGCAATCCTGGCATTTGAACGCCAAAATGTTGCTTGTTTCTGGCGTTCAACACCAGAAAGATGCTCCTTACTGGCGTTTAAACGCAGTAGGCTCTTCCTCCAGGGTGTGCTTTTTCTTCTGCTATTTTTGATTCTGTTTTTAATTTTAGTATTTGTTTTGTGACTCCACATGATCATGAACCTAATAAAACATAAAGAACAATAAAAATAAAAATAGAATTAGATAAATAAAAATTGGGTTGCCTCCTAATAAGCACTTCTTTAATGTCAATAGCTTGACAGTGAGCTCTCATGGAGCTTCACAAGTGATCAGGTCAATGTTGTAGACTCCCAACACCAAACTTAGAGTTTAGATGTGGGGGTTTCTCAACACCAAACTTAGAGTTTGGTTGTGGTCTCCCAACACCAAACTTAGAGTTTGATTGTGGGGGCTTTGTTTAACTCTGTACTGAGAGAAGCTTTTCATGCTTCCTCTCTATTGTTACAGAAGGATAGCCTTGGACTTTAAACATAAGCTAGTCCCCATTCAATTGAAGGACTAATTCTCCTCTGTTAACATCAATCACAGCTCCAGCTGTGGCTAGGAAGGGTCTTCCAAGTATGATGCATTCATCCTCCTCCTTCCTAGTGTCTAAGATTATGAAATCAGCAAAGATGTAAAGGCCTTTAACCTTTACTAACACGTCCTCTACTAATCCATAAGATTGTCTTTGTGATCTGTCTGCCATCTCTAATGAGAATGTGGCAGGTTGTACCTCAATGATCCCCACTTTCTCCATTACAGAGAGTGGCATAAGATTTGTACCTGATCCCAGGTCACACAAAGCCTTCTCAAAGGTCATGGTGCCCATGGTACAGTGTATTAAGAATTACCAGGATCTTGTTTCTTTTGAGGTAAAGTTTGCTGAACCCATGTATCTAGTTCACTAATGAGCAAGGGAGGTTCACCTTTCCAAGTCTCATTACTAAATAACTTGGCATTCAGCTTCATGATGGCTCCTAGATATTGAGCAACTTGCTCTCCAGTTACATCTTCATCCTCTTCAGAGGAAGAATAGTCTTCAGAGCTCATGAATGGCAGGAGTAGGTTTACTAGGATCTCTATGGTCTCTATATGACCTTCAGATTCCTTTGGGTCCTCAATAAGGAACTCCTTCTTTCTTGAGAGACGTCCCATGAGGTCTTCCTCATTGGGATTCAAGTCCTCTCCTCCCTCTCTAGGTTCGGCCATGTTGATTATGTCAATGGCATTGCACTCTCTTTTTGGATTCTCTTCAGTATTGCTTGGGAGAGTACTAGGAGGAGTTTTTGTGACTTTCTTACTCAGCTGGCCCACTTGTGCCTCCAAATTTCTAATGGAGGACCTTGTTTCACTCATGAAACTTAAAGTGGCCTTAGACAGATCAGAGACTATGTTTGCTAAGTTAGAGGTACTCTGCTCAGAATTCTCTGTCTGTTGCTGAGAAGATGATGGAAAAGGCTTGCTATTGCTAAGCCTATTTTTTCCACCATTATTAAAGCCTTGTTGAGGCTTTTGTTGATCCTTCCATGAGAAATTTGGATGATTTCTCCATGAGGAATTATAGGTATTTCCATAAGGTTCACCCAAGTAATTTACCTATGCTATTGCAGGGTTCTCAAGATCATAAGCTTCTTCTTCAGAAGATGCCTCTTTAGTATTGTTGGATTCATTTTGCCATCCATTCAGACTTTGAGAAATCATGTTGACTTGCTGAGTCAACATTTTGTTCTGAGCCAATATGGCATTTAGAGCATCAATTTCAAGAACTCCCTTCCTCTGTGGCGTACCATTATTCACAGAATTCCTCTCAGAAGTGTACATGAACTGGTTATTTGCAACTATGTCAATGAGTTCTTGAGCTTCTGTAGGCGTTTTCTTTAGGTGAATAGATCCACCTACAGAATGGTCCAGTGACATCTTAGAGAACTCAGATAGACCATAATAGAATATATCCAAAATGGTCCACTTTGAAAGCATGTCAGAAGGACACCTTTTGGTCATCTGCTTGTATCTTTCCCAAGCTTCATAGAGGGATTCACCATCTTTTTGTTTGAAGGTCTGAACATCCACTCTAAGCTTGCTCAGCTTTTGAGGAGGAAAGAACTTAGCCAAGAAGGCCGTGACCAGCTTATCCCAAGAGTCCACGCTATCTTTAGGTTGAGAGTCCAACCATGTTCTAGTCCTGTCTCTTACTGCAAAAGGGAAAAGCATGAGCCTGTAGACTTCAGGATCTACTCCATTAGTCTTAACAGTCTCACAGATCTGCAAGAATTCAGTTAAAAACTAATAGGGATCTTCTGATGGAAGTAGGTGTAGTATAGTCACCAAGCATCCTCCTTGCATTATTATTTTTGGCTGCCACCTCCTCTTCCTTTTCGAAAATTTCAGTAAGGTTGTCTCTGTATTGTTGTAATTTAGCTTTTCTTAGTTTCCTCTTTAGAGTCCTTTCAGGTTCAGGATCTGTTTCAACAAGAATATTCTTGTCCTTGCTCCTTCTCATATGAAAAAGAAGGGAACAGAAAATAATAATAGGGATCCTCTTTACCACAGTAAAAAAATTCCTTTATGTTAGTAGAAGAAGAAAAGAATAGAAGAAGGAAAAGAGTTAAGAATCCAAACACAAGGGGGAAGATAGTGGGTTTGAATTCTTGAGTGGAAGAGAAGTGTTAGTAGATAAATAAATAGAGGGAGATGAAAGAGGGAGAATTTCGAAAATAAATTTTGAAAAAGGGTTAGTGATTTTCAAAAATTAAGAGAAGAAATAAAATTAAAATTAAAATTTAAAACAATTAGTTAATTAAAAAGAATTTTGAAAAAGAGGGAAATGATTTTCGAAAATTAGAGAGAAGAAAGTAGTTAGGTGGTTTTGAAAAAGATAAGAAACAAACAAAAAGTCAATTAGTTAGTTGAAAAAGATTTGAAATTCAATTTTGAAAATATAAGAAGTTAGAAAAGATATTTTGAAGTTGGATTTGAAAAAGATATAATTTGAAAAAAGATATTTTGAAAAGTAATGATTGAAAAAGATATTTTGGAAAAGATTTTATTTTTATATTTGAAATTTGATTACTTGACTAACAAGAAACTAAAAGATATGATTCTAGACTTTAAAGATTGAACCTTTCTTAACAAGAAAGTAACAAACTTCAAATTTTTTAATCAATCACATTAATTGTTAGTGAAATTTTTGAAATTTTGAAATAAAGATAAGAAAAAGATTTTGAAAAATAATTTTAAATTTTCGAAAATCATAAAAGAAAAATGAAAAAATTTTGATTTTTTTGAAAAAGATTTTGAAAAGATAGGATTTTTTTTTAATTTGAAAATTTGACTTGACTTATAAGAAATAGCTAAGTTTTAAAAATTTTTGATTAAGTCAACTCAAATTTTCGAAAATTATGAGCAAAATAAGGAAAAGATATATTTTTTATTTTTGAATTTTTAATGAGGAGAGATAAAAAAATAAAACGGCATTTTGTGTTTTTCTCTTTTCTTTTTGGATCAAAACAAAGAATGGATGCAAGAACACTATGAATGTCAAGATGAACCAAGAACACTTTAACGATCATGATGAAAATCAAGAACATATTTTTGAAAAATTTTCAAGAAAAGAAAACATGCAAGACACCAAACTTAGAAATTTTCAATGCTTAAACACTATGAATGCAAAAATGCACATGAAAAACAACAAAAAACACAAAACAAGAAAATTTAAAGATCAAACAAGAAGACTTGTCAAGAACAACTTGAAGATCATGAAGAACACCATGCATGAATTTTTCAAAAAAAATGCATAAATTTTAAAAACATGCAATTGACACTAAACTTAAAATTTGACTCTAGACTCAAACAAGAAACACAAAATATTATTTTAATTTTATGATTTTCAAATTTTTTTTTCGAAAATTATATTTTTGAAAACGAAAATAAAGAAAAAATTTTATGAAAGATTTTTGAAAAAAAAATTACCTAATCTGAGCAACAAGATGAACCGTCAGTTCTCCAAACTCAAACAATCCCCAACAACGGCGCCAAAAACTAGGTGCACGACATTGTGATCATCAACAATGGCGCCAAAAACTTGGTAGCACTCTCAAACGTGAATCACACTTTGTCACAATTCCGCACAACTAACCAGCAAGTGCACTGGATCGTTGATGAGCGGATAATTTATACGCTTTTTGGCATTGTTTTTAGGTTGTTTTTAGCATGATCTAGTTACTTTTAGGGATTTTTTCATTAGTTTTTATGTTAAATTCACATTTCTGGACTTTACTATGAGTTTATGTGTTTTTCTGTAATTTCAGGTAATTTCTGGCTGAAATTGAGGGACTTTAGCAAAACTCTGAGAAGGAGGCTGACAAAGGACTGCTGATGATGTTGGAATCTGACCTCCTTGCACTCGAAATTGATTTTCTAGAGCTACAGAACTCCAAATGGCGCGCTCTTAACGGCGTTGGAAAGTAGACATCCAGAGCTTTCCAGCAATATATAATAGTTCATACTTTATTTGGGAATTGACGATGTAAATTGGCGCTCAACACCAATTACATGTTGTTGTCTGGAGTTAAACGCCAGAAACACGTCACGACCCGGAGTTGAATGCCCAAAACACGTTATAACTTGGCGTTCAACTCCAAGAGAAGCCTCAGCTCGTGGATAGATCAAGCTCAGCCAAAACATACACCAAGTGGGCCCTGGAAGTGGATTTATGCATCAATTACTTACTCATATAAACCCTAGTAGCTAGTCTAGTATAAATAGGATAAGTAACTATTGTATTAGACATCTTTGGTCTCAGTTTTGTTTTATTCTTCATCTTGGGACGATTAGTTCTCAGATCATGGGGGCTGGCCTCTTGGCCATGCCTGGACCTCTCACTTATGTATTTTCAACGGTGGAGTTTCTACACACCATAGATTAAGGGTGTGGAGCTCTGTTGTACCTCAAGTTTTAATACAATTACTGCTCTTTTCCTATAAACTTCATTTATTCCTATTCTAAGATATTCGTTGCACTTCAACTTGATGAATGTGATGATCTGTGACACTCATCATCATTCTCACCTATGAACGCGTGTGACTGACAACCACTTCCGTTCTACCTTAGACCGGGCACATATCTCTTGTATTCCTTAATCAGAATCTTCGTGGTATAAGCTAGAATTGATGGCGGCATTCATGAGAATCCGGAAAGTCTAAACCTTTTCTGTGGTATTCCGAGTAGGATTCCGGGATTGAATGACTGTGACGAGCTTCAAACTCCTGAAGGCTGGGCGTTAGTGACAGACGCAAAAGAATCAAGGGATTCTATTCCAACCTGATTGAGAACCGACAGATGATTAGTCGTGCTGTGACAGAGCATTTGGACCTTTTTCATTGAGAGGATGGGATGTAGCCATTGATAACGGTGATGCCCTACATACAGCTTGCTATGGAAAGGAGTAAGAAGGATTGAAGGAAGAAGTAGAAAAGTAGAAAAAGAAAGGGCACAGTATCTCCATACGCTTATCTGAAATTCCCACCATTAATTTACATAAGTATTTCTATCCTTTTTTATTTATCTTTTAAATATCTAATCCAAATACATTTGAATCTGCCTGACTGAGATTTACAAGGTGATCATAGCTGCTTCATACCAACAATCTCTGTGGGATCGACCCTTACTCACGTAAGGTATTACTTGGATGACCCAGTGCACTTGCTGGTTAGTTGTGCGGAGTTGTGAATTGAATTTTAGACACCGTGATATTGAGCACCAAGTTTTTAGGGCCATTACCAGGGATTGTTTCGAGTTAGAAAAGAATGAATCACAATTTCGTGCACCAATCGTCCAAGTAATAAACCATACATGAGTAAGAGTCGATCCCACGGAGATTGTTGGTATGAAGCAAGCTATGGTCATCTTGTAGATCTCAGTTAGGCGGATTCAAATGGTTATGGAGTTTTCAAAAATAATAATAAATAAAACATAAAATAAAGATAAAAATAATTACGTAAATCATTGGTGGGAATTTCATATAAGTGTATGGAGATACTTTTGTCCCTGTTGAATCTCTGCAACATACTACTTTCTTACTTTCAATCCTTCATACTCCTTTTCATGGCAAGCTGTATGTAGGGCATCACCGTTGTCAATGGCTACTTCCCATTCTCTCAGTGAAAAAGGTCCAAATGCTCTTGTCACAGCACGGCTAACCATCTGTCGTTTCTCGATCATGTCGGAATAGAATCCATTGATTCTTTTGCATTTGTCATCACACCCAACAATCGCGAGTTTGAAGCTCGTCACAGTCATTCAATCCCTGAATCCTACTCGGAATACCACAGACAAGGTTTAGACTTTTCGGATTCTCATGAATGCCGCCAACAATTCTACCTTATACCACGAAGATCCTGATTAAGGAATCCAAGAGATATGCGCTCGGTCTAAGGTAGAACGGAAGTGGTTGTCAATCACGCGTTCATAGGTGAGAATGATGATAAGTGTCATGGATCATCACATTCATCATGTTGAAGTGCAGTGAATAACTTAGAATAAGAATAAGCCAAATTGAATAAAAGATAGTAGTACTTTGCATTAAAACTCAAGGTACAGCAGAGCTCCACACCTTAATCTATAGTATATAGAAATTCCACCGTTGAAAATACATAAGTGATGGTCCAGGCATGGCTGAATGGCCAGCCCCCATAAACGTGATCAAAGGATCATAAGGTAATCCAAAAATAATCCAAAGATGTCTAATACAATAGTAAAATGTCCTATTTATACTAGACTAGCTACTAGGGTTTACAGAAATAAGTCTAAGTGTAGAAATCCACTTCCGGGGCCCACTTTGGTGTGTGCTTGGGCTGAGCTTGAGCTTTACACGTGCAGAGGCTTCTCTTGGAGTTAAACGCCAAGTTATAACGTGTTTTTGGTGTTTAACTCTGGTTTATGACGTGTTTCTGGCGTTTGACTCCAGAATGCAGCATGGAGCTGGCGTTGAATGCCAGTTTGTGTCGTCTAATCTCGAATAAAGTATGGACTATTATATATTTCTGGAAAGATCTGGATGTCTACTTTATAAAGCCGTTGAGAACCCGCCATTTGGAGTTCTGTAGCTCCAGAAAATCTATTTTGAGTGCAGGGAGGTCAGAATCCAAAAGCATTAGCAGTCCTTTGTCAACCTTCTGTCAGAGTTTTGCTCAGGTCCCTCAATTTCATCAAGAAAATACTTGAAATTATAGAAAAACACACAAACTCATAGTAAAGTCTAGAAATGTGAATTTATCATAAATACCAATGAAAACATCCCTAAAAGTAGCTAGATCCTACTAAAAACTACCATAAAACAATGCCAAAAAGCATATAAATTATCCGCTCATCAGAGAATAAGGTAGCAGATCATCTATCCAGGATCCCTTGTGAGAAAGGTGCTACACATGATACAAGTGTAAACGATTTCTTCCCAGATGAGCATTTAATGTTGGTTCACAAGGCACCCTGGTTTGCAAATACTGCTAATTTTAAGGCAGCTGGTGACTTGCCTCTTGGAATCAACAAACATCAAAGAAGAAAACTCATCAATGATGCTAAATATTTCATTTGGGATTAGCCATATCTCTTCAAGAAATTCTCAGATGGAATCCTCAGAAGGTGCATTTCAGAAGAAGAGGGACGAGAGGTCCTATGGAGTTTCCATAGTTCTAGTTATGGAAGTTATTTTGGAGGAGAAAGAACTGCAGCAAAGGTACTACAATGTGGGTTCTTCTGGCCCACTATCTTCAAGGATGCTAAGGAACTGGTAAGGAGCTACGACGAGTGCCAGAGGGCTGGAAACTTGCCTAAGAGAAATGAGATGCCACAGTAATTCATTTTAGAACTCAAACTATTAGATGTATGGGGGATCGACTTCATGAGACCATTCCCAACCTCATATTCGAACAAATATATTTTGGTTGCAGTGGACTATGTATCTAAGTGGGTAGAGGTCGTGGCAACCCCAATGGTGGACGAAATTGTGATTCATATGTTATTGCATTTTGTAAAATTCATTGCTTTTTCTTTCCCTGGCAATGGCGCCAAAAACTTGGTGTCAATGCCATGGTTCACAACTTCGCACAACTAACCAGCAAGTGCACTGGGTCGCGCAAGTAATACCTTACGTGTGTAAGGGTCGATCCCACAGAGATTGTTGGTATGAAGCAAGCTATGGTTACCTTGTAAATCTCAGTTAGGCAGATTAAATGGTTTATGATAAGTTCAAAAATAAATAATAAACAGAAAATAAAATAGGATCGAAATACTTATGTAAATCAATAGTGGGAATTTCAGATAGGTGTATGGAGATGTTGTGCTCCTCTTGAATCTCTACTTTCTTATTACATTCATCCAATCCTTCTTACTCCTTTCCATGGCAAGCTGTATGTAGGGCATCACCGTTGTCAATGGCTACATCCCATCCTCTCAGTGAAAATGGTCCTATGCTCTGTCACAGCACGGCTAACCATCTGTCGGTTCTCAATCAGGTTGGAATAGAATCCCTTGATTCTTTTGCGTCTGTCACTAACGCGCAGCCTTCAGGAGTTTGAAGCTCGTCACAGTCATTCAATACCGGAATCCTACTCGGAATACCACAGACAAGGTTAGACTTTTCAAATTCCCAGAATCCTACTCGGAATACCATAGACAAGGTTAGACTTTCCGGATTCCCATGAATGCCGCCATCTATCTAGCTTATACCACGAAGATTCTGTTGGGAAATCTAAGAGATATGCACCCGGCCTAAAGTAAAACGAAAGTGGTTGTCAGTCACACGCATTCATAGGTGAGAATGATGATGAGTGTCACGGATCATCACATTCATCAAAGT
>NC_029776.3:42324548-42325817 GCF_000817695.3 Arachis duranensis | reverse complement strand
CTTGGTGATGGGCTTATCCTCCTCAATGGAGATGTCTCCTTCTATGATAACTCCAGCTGAGTAACATAGATGGCAAATAAGTTAAGGAAAAGCTAGCCTTGCCATGGTGGAGGGCTTTTCGGCTATTTTGTAGATTTCATTGGAGATGACTTCATGAACTTCTACTTCCTCTCCAATCATGATGCTATGAATCATGATGGCCTGATCCACAATAACTTCAGATCGGTTGCTAGTGGGAATGATGGAGCGTTGAATGAACTCCAACCATCCTCTAGCCACAGGCTTGAGGTCCAGTCTTCTTAGTTGAACTTGCTTGCCTTTGGAGTCTCTTTTCTATTGAGCTCCTTCCACACATATGTCCATTAGGACTTGGTCCAACCTTTGATTAAAGTTGACCCTTCTAGTGTAGGGGCGTACATCTCCTTGCATCATGGGCAAGTGGAACGCCAACCTCACAATCTCCGGACTAAAATCTAAGTATTTCCCCCGAACCATTGTGAGATAATTCTTTGGACTCGGGTTCATACTTTGATCATGGTTCCTAGTGATCCATGCATTGGCATAGAACTCTTGAACCATTAAGATTCCGACTTGTTGCATGGGGTTGGTTAGGACTTCCCAACCTCTCCTTCGGATCTCATGTCGGATCTCCAGATACTCATTTTTTTGGAGCTTGAAAGGGACCTCAGGGATCACCTTCTTCTTTGCCACAACATCATAGAAGTGGTCTTGATGGCTTTTGGAGATGAATCTTTCCATCTCCCATGACTCGGAGGTGGAAGATTTTATCTTCCCTTTTCCTTTTCTAGAGGATTCTCCGGCCTTAGGTGCCATTGATGGTAATGGAAAAACAAAAAGCTTATGCTTTTACCACACCAAACTTAAAATATTGCTCGCCCTCGAGCAAGAGAAGAAAGAAGAGAAGAAGAAGAAGAAGAAAATATGGATGAGAGTGAGGGATGGTATTTCGGCCAAGGTGTAGAAGAGGGGGTTTGTGTTGTATGAAAATGAAGTAGAATGGAAGGGTATATATAGGGAAAGGGGAGAGGGTAGGTTCGGCCATGTGGGGTGGGTTTGGGTGGGAAAGTGTTTTTAAATGTTGAAGGTATGTGGGGTTTTTGGGGAAGAGTGGATGGATGTGAGTGGTGAAGGGGGTAATTGGGAAGAGAGATTGAAGTTGTTGGGAAGAGGGGAAAATATGTTAGGTGGGGATCCTGTAGGGTCTACAGATCCTGAGATGATCCTGTGGGGTCCACAGATCCTGAGGTG
>NC_029776.3:42323617-42324374 GCF_000817695.3 Arachis duranensis | reverse complement strand
TCAAGGCATATTCCTGGCGTTCAAACGCCAGAATGTTGCTTGTTTCTGGCGTTCAGCGCCAGATTCATGCTCTGTTCTGGCATTGAACGCCAGCCAGATGCTCCTTACTGGCGTTGAACGCCAGTCTGTCCTTCCTTCAGGGTGTGATTTTTCTTCTGCTGTTTTTGATTCTGTTTTTAATTTTTATATTTTTTTTCGTGACTCCACATGATCATGTACCTAATAAAACACAAAATAACAATAAAATAAAATAAAAATTAGATAAATAAAATTGGGTTGCCTTCCAACAAGCGCTCTTTTAATGTCATTAGCTTGACAGTGGGCTCTCATGAAGCCTCACAGGTGATCAGGTCAATGTTGTATAGTCCCAACACCAAACTTAGAGTTTGGATATGGGGTCTTAACACCAAACTTAGTGTTTGGTTGTGGCCTCCCAATACCAAACTTAGAGTTTGACTGTGGGGGCTCTTCTTGACTCTGAACTGAGAGAAGCTCTTTGTGCTCACTCTTTTTTGTCACAGAGGGATGGCCATGTGCCTTAAACACCCGGTAGTCCCCATTCAATTGAAGGACTAATTCACCTCTGTTGACATCTATCACAGCTCCTGCTGTAGCTAGGAAAGGTCTTCCAAGGATGATGCATTCATCCTCTTCCTTCCCAGTGTCTAATATTATGAAATCAGCAGGGATGTAAAGGCCTTCAACCTTTACTAACACGTCCTCTACTACTCCATAAGCTTGTTTTAATGACTTGTCT
>NC_029776.3:42273763-42323267 GCF_000817695.3 Arachis duranensis | reverse complement strand
AGAATACTGGGAGGAGTTTCAATGACTTTCTTACTCAGCTGGCCCACTTGTGCCTCCAGATTTCTAATGGAGGATCTTGTTTCACTCATGAAACTGAAAGTGGCTTTTGACAGATCAGAAACTAGATTGGCTAAATTAGAAGTGTTTTATTCAGAATTCTCTGTATGTTGCTGAGAAGATGATGGAAAAGGCAACAAGATGAAATTGTGAGTTGTCCATACTCGAACAATCGCCGGCAACAGCACCAAAAACTTGGTGGACGAAATTGTGATTCATATGTTATTGCATTTTGTAAAATTCATTGCTTTTTCTTTCCCTGGCAATGGTGCCAAAAACTTGGTGTCAATTCCATGGTTCACAACTTCGCACAACTAACCAGCAAGTGCACTGGGTCGTCCAAGTAATACCTTACGTGAGTAAGGGTCGATCCCACAGAGATTGTTGGTATGAAGCAAGCTATGGTTACCTTGTAAATCTCAGTTAGGCAGATTAAATGGTTTATGATAAGTTCAAAAATAAATAATAAACAGAAAATAAAATAGGATCAAAATACTTATGTAAATCAATAGTGGGAATTTCAGATAGGCGTATGGAGATGCTGTGCTCCTCTTGAATCTCTACTTTCTTATTACATTCATCCAATCCTTCTTACTCCTTTCCATGGCAAGCTGTATGTAGGGCATCACCGTTGACAATGGCTACATCCTATCCTCTCAGTGAAAATGGTCCTATGCTCTGTCACAGCACGGCTAATCATCTGTCAGTTCTCAATCAGGTTGGAATAGAATCCCTTTATTCTTTTGCGTCTGCCACTAACACCCAGCCTTCAGGAGTTTGAAGCTCATCACAGTCATTCAATACCGGAATCCTACTCGGAATACCATAGACAAGGTTAGACTTTCCAGATTCCCAGAATCCTACTCGGAATACCACAGACAAGGTTAGACTTTCCGGATTCCCATGAATGCCGCCATCTATCTAGCTTATACCACGAAGATTCTGTTGGGGAATCTAAGAGATATGCGCCCGGGTTAAGGTAGAACGGAAGTGGTTGTCAGTCATGCGCGTTCATAGGTGAGAATGATGATGAGTGTCACGGATCATCACATTCATCAAGTTGAAGTGCAACGTATATCTTGGAATAAGAATAAAAGAGAATTGAATAGAAAATAATAGTAATTGTATTGAAACTTGAGGTACAGCAGAGCTCCACACCCTTAATCTCTGGTATGTAGAAACTCCACCGTTGAAAATACATAAGTGAAAGGTTCAGGCATGGCCGAGAGGCCAGCCCCCATGATCTGAGAACTAATCGTCGCAAGATGAAACGTGGTCCCAAAAAGACTACTAATACACTAGTAAAAAGTCTTATTTATACTAAACTAGCTACTAGGGTTTACATGAGTAAGTAATTGATGCATAAATCCACTTCTGGGGCCCACTTGGTGTGTGTTTGGGCTGAGCTTGATCTATCCAAGAGCTGAGGCTTTTATTGGAGTTGAATGCCAAGTTATAGCGTGTTTCTGGCGTTCAACTCCGGGTTGTGACGTGTTTCTGGCGTTTGACTCCAGACAGCAACATGTAATTGGCATTGAGCGCCACTTTACATCGTCAATTCCCGAATAAAGTATAAACTATTATATATTTCTGGAAAGCTCTGGATGTCTGCTTTCCAACGCCGTTGAGAGCGCGCCATTTGGAGTTCTATAGCTCCAGAAAATCCATTTTGAGTGCAGGGAGGTTAGATTCCAACAGCATCAGCAGTCCTTTGTTAGCCTCCTTTTCAGAGTTTTGCTCAAGTCCCTCAATTTCAACCAGAAATTACCTGAAATCACAGAAAAACACACAAACTCATAGTAAAGTCCAGAAATGTGAATTTAACATAAAAACTAATGAAAACATCCCTAAAAGTAGGTTGAACTTACTAAAAACTAACTAAAAACAATGCCAAAAAGCGTATAGATTATCCGCTCATCACCCAACAAATGACAACAAGGTTTTCATAAACTTTCTTAGAAAGAATATCTTCAGCAGATTTGGCATTCCATGAGCCCTCATCAGTGACGGAGGGAGTCATTTCTGCAACAGACCATTGGAACCATACTCCTAAGGTATGGGGTGAAGCATAAGGTTGCCACACCTTATCACCCCAAATAAGTGGGCAAACCGAGATATCCAACAGAGAGTTAAAAAGGATATTGGAAAAGACTGTGGGGGCATCAAGAAATAACTGGGCAAACAAGCTAGATGATGCTCTTTAGGCATATAGGACAGCCTTCAAAACACCAATTGGTATGTCCCCATATCAGCTGGTGTAAGGAAAGGCCTGTCACTTACCATTAGAGTTGGAGCACAAAGCCTTTTGGGCTCTTAAGACACTAAACTTTGACAACACTGTTGGTGGTGAAAAGAGGGTCTTGCAGTTGCAAGAACTGGAAGAGTTTAGGTCTCAAGCCTATGAAAACACCAAAATCTATAAGGAAAAAGCAAAAAGGAGACATGATCTCAACCTGGCACCAAGAAGTTTTGAAGAAGGACAACATGTACTCCTCTACAACTCCAAGCTGAGACTCTTCCCTGGAAAACTCAAGTCAAGGTGGTCCGGACCCGTTTTGGTCACAAAAGTCTCACCTTATGGACACATAGAAATCATGGAAGAAAGCTCAAGGAGGACATTCACTGTGAATGGACAAAGACTAAAACACTACTTGGGCAGCATGGGGGGAGACCCCAAACAAAAGTATCATTTCAACTAGAGAAGCCACCGTCGAGCTAGCGAAGTTAAAAAAGCGCTTTGTTGGGAGGCAACCCAATCTGAGGTAGTTTCTTTTCATTATTGTCTCAATAAAGGATTCAAGCAGAATTTGCTGTATTGTGAGGAGCTAAGTTTGGTGTTGCACACCAAAACCTTCCAAGGGTGAATGTGACACTCTAAGTTTGGTGTTCCACCAAGGACCCCACCTGAAGAGTGCATTGCAACCCTGCTTTGATAAAGCATCTGCTCTAACAAATAGAGAAACTACTTGACAAATGTTTAATCTCTAATGCATAGTTTGCTTTTCTAATTCATAGTTGTTTATTAATGAAAGCAAATAAGGTTCTGCATGTATTCAAATTGTTGCATAAGGCAAAGAACTAAGTTTGGTGTTCTCATACCAAATTAAGTTCAGAAATTCACAAGCATACATTCATGCTAACCATTTTCCCAGTGCTTGGGGAAACAACTAACTTCCAATAGTTTTACAGGAAGTCAATCAATCTCAGGAAGGAACCATACATCATCATCCAAGAAAGACATCAAGAGGTTGTAGTGAACTATATCTGAGTGTAGTGCTTCAATTGAAAGTATGATTGAATATTATTCTCAGGGATATCCATATTCTGCTTGTTCTCTCCTTAGTCACATCTAAAGTGTTTGGTCTAGGTCCCTGGCTTTTCATTGTCATCTTGCTTATATGTATGCTTGTCCTTTTAAGTCAATTAAAAAAAGAAAATGTTATGAAAAACAAGAGTGGGTTTATCTTGTGAAGTGAATTCTTAAGTTTGTGGTATGGTAACTAATTAGCTAAGTTGGTTCACCAATAAGGTAATTAGGCAATTATATGCTCTAAATCACATGCTTGGAACACATCCTTTTGAGACTAACCAAATAACATGATCCTACTAAGAAAAGAGAAAGAACAACAAGAGTTTGAAGAGGAAAGGAAAATAATAAGAAATAAGGCTAGGCACCAAGGGTTTGAATATTGAGGCATATGTCTGTGGTGTTCCTGTGCAAGGGATATGCTTGGATGAATAAGCTCTCGGGGGTGCCTTATCACTTGGTAACTTGGGTTAACTAACCCGGGATTATCAGCTGAAAGTCCATTATCAAGAGCAACCTTTGCTACAGAGCACTTACTAACCCAAAGAGGTGCTGGACACCAAGGTCTCAAGAAAGAAAAAAATAAAATAACAAACCATGTGCCTGTGGTGTGCAGTGTGGGGGAAAGAGACTTGAGGGAGTAAGTCCTTAGGGGTGTCTCAACACCTAACACTTTGAACCAACTGGTTCGGGAGTGTTGGCTGAAAGCTTATCTTAAAGAGTCGCCCTCTCACAGAGCACTTAGCTTAAAAAGAATGCAATAAATCCTGGAAAAGAGGGGAGGATCAATAAATAAGAAGTCTCAAAAGATGCAATCAGGCAAGTATTCAAAGGCATTATAAGGACCTGAAGACCAGCGAAGGAATGAACCCAAGTTGCTATGCATGAAACTCCATAAACCAAGAATTTGACTTCTATAACAATGGGTTGTTCATCTTTTCTATGCTTCAGTACTTGCTTAGGGACAAGCAAGCTTTATGTTTGGTGTTGTGATGCCAGGGCATCTTGGCCAGTTTTACTAACCTTTTCTTTACTGTTTTAGGGTAGTTACATGCATTTTCTTAGTAAATAAGCAAGTTTTGGATGAAAATACACTTACACCTTGATTCAAGCAAACATTGTGAACTTTACATGATTTCATGAGAATTAGGCAAGAATTGAATGATATAATTGATGATGCATAATCTCATGACTTGGTACAGAGCTTTGATGCACTTTAATTGCTTGATTTCAGGACAAAGGAAGCAAGAAGGAGCCACGTTAGTTGTCACGTTAAGCTAATTAACGTGACCACTAACGTGGAATGGGGACAAGCTTTTAGCGTTAATGGAAAAAGTGATCGCCACTAACGCCTTCGACGCCATCATAGCCCACGTTAGTTGCCACGTTAAGTACATTAACGTGGTAGCTAACGTGGAGGAAAAGATAAGCTCCAACGTTAGTGGTAAAAGTGAATGCCACTAACGTTCCATAAGGCACATTTAGCCACGTTAAGAGCCACGTTAATCTAATTAACGTGAACTCTAACATGGGGAAAGGAAGCAATCGCCAATGTTAGTGACACTCACCTTTGTCGCTAACGTTGGACTAAGCCAAGGGTGCCCACATTAGTGGTCACGTTAAGACCACTAACGTGAAGAGTAACGTGGAGCTAAGCATGATGGGCCAATGTTAGTGACACTCACCTTTGTCACTAACGTTGGAGATGGCAATCACCACCACGTTAAGGGTCACGTTAATCCAATTAACGTGAACTCTAACGTGGGAAGGAGGGGCGTTTGTAGCGTTAGTGACAAAGGTAAGTGTCACTAACGCTCTCGAAGCTTAGGCATGCCCACGTTAAGGGTCACGTTAGTTACACTAACATTAACTCTAACGTGGGGAGAAAACCCAAGAGCCAACATTATTGAAAAAGGTGAACGTCAATAACGTTTGCGAAGGACCAAGGTGGCAACGTTAGTGGTCACGTTAGTGCCACTAACGTTGAAGTTAACGTGGATCATTAGTGGGTTGGAACGTTAGTGGAAAAGGTGATCGTCACTAACGTTCTCGAACCCACATTCTCACTTAACGTTAACACCACTAACGTCCTAACAACGTCCATGCCTAACTCACACATTTCTGCAAGCAAAGCTGAGCCCACTGAAGGTTGTAACTGCTTCAACTCAAGATCAAAGGCCCATATCCAAGACTTGAAGAACGAACTAGAAGATCAAGAAAAGTAGTATATATAGGAGTAGTTTTGAACTAGAAAAGAGCTTGGCAATTTGGAGAGCTACACCTTGTATATTTACTTTTCTACACTTTTCTAGTTACTGGGGAATGTATTCTTTTCTACCATTTTCCATTTCCAGAGCTATGAAAACCTAAACCCCCTTTCATTGGGTTAGGGAGCTCTGTTGTAATTTGATGGATCAATTATAGTTTACATTCTTCTTCCTCTTTCTTTTCTCTTGATTAACTAGAAATCTTTCGATCTTAATTCAATTGGTTAGTTGTCTTGGAAGAGAAACTCTCCATAATTGGATCTCCTCTGAGCCTTGGAAAAAGGATGAGGAGATCATGCTAGAAATGCTTTCTCATGTTGGACCAAATTGGGGATTGGACGGATATAATGACATGTAATCCTCCCAACTGTTTGATTTGGAAATACATGTGGTATAATCAGTGACCATGCTTCATCTCTTTCCATGAGCAATTAAATCAAGGAATTGGACAATCATTCAAGCTTAGAGAGATTGGGTTGCTAAGGAATTGGGATCCATTCACCTAAGATTGACAAGGAGATCAATGAATGCATTGATTGAGGAAGAGATGAGAATGAATTTGATCCGGAGAATGCAATATCTCCTAAGCCCAATGAATCCCCCATTTCTGATCTTACCCATTCTCTTTAATTTCTGCCATTTATCTTCATGCTCATTTTCCCAAATCCCCATTTAAGATTCTGCACTTTACTTTCTGCACTTTATTTTCCCGCTATTTAAATTTCCTAAAATTCTCAACTCAGTTTCTGTTAGCTCAACTAGCACATCTTTCCAACAAAAGTTGCTTGACCAATAAATCCCTGTGGGATTCGACCTCACTCTATTGTGAGTTTTTACTTGACGACAATTCGTTATACTTGCCGAAGGAAAATTTGTTGAGAGACAAGTTTTCGTGCATCAATAACTGGATTCTATTCCAACATGATCGAGAACCGACAGATGATTAGTCGTGCAGAGACAGCGCATTTGGACCATTTTCACTGAGAGGACGGGAGGTAGCCATTGACACCGGTGAAACCCAACATACATCTTGCCATAGAAAGGAGTATGAAGGATTGGATGAAGGCAGTAGGAAAGTAGAGATTCAAGAGGGATGAAGCATCTCCATACGCTTATCTGAAATTCCCACCAATAAATTACATAAGTATCTCTATCTTTATTTTATGTTTATTTATCATTCAATTATGAAAACTCTATCACCCATTTGAATCCGCCTGACTGAGATTTACAAGGTGACCATAGCTTGTTTCAAGCCGGCAATCTCTGTGGGATCGATCCTTACTCACGTAAGGTTTATCACTTGGACGACCCAGTGCACTTGCTGGTTAGTTGTGCGAAGTTGTGAAAAAGAGTGAGATTACAATTGAGCATACCAAGTTGTTGGTGCCATTGTGTATCACAATTTCGTGCACCAAGTTTTTGGCGCCGTTGCCAGGGATTGTTCGAGTTTGAACAACTGACGGTTCATCTTGTTGCTTAGATTAGGCAATTTTCTTTTTTATTTTATTTTCAAAATCTTTTCAAAACTCTTTCAAAAATTTTTCTTCTTTTTCGTTTTTTCCAAAATAATTTTCGAAAAAATCCAAAAAAATTCATAAATTCATAAAAACTAAAAAATATTTCATGGTTCTTGTTTGAATCTAGGGCCAAATTTTAAGTTTGGTGTCAATTGCATGATTTTAATTGTCTTACAATTTTCAAAACACATACATTGTGTTCTTGATGATCTTCAAGTCGCTCTTGATGAATTGCCTTGTTTAATCTTCATGATTTATTGAATTGCACTGCATGATGTTCTAAATATGCATTCTTGCATTCATATGGCCCAAACATGAGAAAGTTCTAAGTTTGGTGTCCTCCATGTTTTCTTTCATTAAGAAAACTGAGTTCTTGATGTTCATCTTGATCTTCAAGATTGTTCTTGGTGTTCATCTTGACGTTCATAATGTTCTTGCATATATCTAGTGTTTTGATCCAAGAATTATATGTGTCGACTCATTTTCTTATTTTTCAAAATTGAAAACATATCTTCTTGAATAAAGGATTTAGCAAAATGAATATCCAAGAACATAAAGCAGAGGAATTACAGAGAAAAAGCTGAGCGTTCAAAACGCCCAGTGAAGAAGGAAAGTTGGCATTTAAACGCCAGCCAGGGTACTTGGCTGGGCGTTTAAACGCCCAAACCATGCAGCAATTGGACGTTAAATGCCCAAAACATGCAGCTCCTGGGCGTTTAACGCCATAATGACACAAGGAGAGGAATTTTGTTTTCAAATCAAATCTTCATAATTTTTCAAAATCAAATATGTTTCACATCAAATATTTTCAATCATATCTTTTTCAAAATCATATCTTTTCAAACATATCTGTTTTAAAAATCAAATCTTTTCTTCATATTTTCAAAAATCTTGATACAAAAATTTCAAGTTTGTTACTTTCTTGTTAAGAGAGATTCCATATTTGAAATTTAGAATCATATCTTTTAGTTTCTTGTTAATCAAGTCATTAATTTCAAAAATCAAATCTTTTTAATTTGTTTTTCAAAAATATCTTTTTTTTAAATCATATCTTTTTCAAATCACATTTTTTAATTCAAATTTCAAAAATCTTTTCTAACTTCTTATCTTTTCAAATTTATTTCTTATCTTTTTCGAAATCACCTAACCATATTTTATTTACTTCAATTTTCGAAAACCACAACCAATTTTTCAAAATTATTTTAAACTTTCATTTTTTTAGTTATTAAATTTTTCAAAAATTTCCCCCTTCTCTCATCTTTTTCTGTTTTAACAATAACATTCCTCCTCCATTGTCAATTCGAACTCCATCTCTCTTTGTGTGTTCGAATTCTTCCTTACCTACCTCATCCTTCCATTCTTGTTTTCCTCTGACACCTCAAGGAATCTCTATACTGTGACATAGAGGATTCCATATTTTCTTTGTTTTCTTCTCTTTCATATAAGCAGGAAGAAAGATAAAGGCATACTTGTTGAAGCTGATCCTAAACCGGAAAGGACTCTGAAGAGGAAGCTAAGAGCAGCTAAAGCACAAAACTCTGAAGAAGACCTCACTGAAATTTTCAAAAAGGAAGCAGCAAAAGAAACAATTATGGCTGAACCAAACAACAATACAAGGAATATGCTTGGTGATTTTACTACACCAACTTCCAACTTTTATGGAAGAAGCATCTCAATTCCTGCCATAGGAGCAAACAATTTTGAGCTAAAGCCTCAATTAGTTTGTCTACTACAACAGAACTGCAAGTTTTATGGACTTCTATCAGAAGACCCTTATCAGTTCTTAACTGAGTTCTTGTAAATCTGTGACACTGTTAAGACCAATAGAGTTGATCCTGAAGTCTACAAGCTTATGCTTTTCCCTTTTACTGTAAGAGACAGAGCTAGAACATGGTTGGACTCACAACCTAGAGATAGCCTAGACTCTTGGGATAAGCTGGTCACGGCTTTCTTAGCCAAGTTTTTTCCTCCTCAAAAGCTGAGCAAGCTTAGAGTGGATGTTCAGACCTTTAGACAAAAAGATGGTGAGTCCCCCTATGAAGCTTGGAAAAGATACAAGCAACTGACCAAAAAGTGTCCTTCTGACATGCTTTCAGAATGGACCACATTAGATATATTCTATGATGGTCTGTCTGAATTTTCCAAGATGTCACTGGACCACTCTGCAGGTGGATCCATTCACCTAAAGAAAACGCATGCAGAAGCTCAGGAACTTGTTGAAATAGTTGCAAATAACCAGTTCATGTATACCTCTGAGAGGAATCTTGTGAGTAATGGGACGCCTCAAAAGAGAGGAGTTCTTGAAATTGATGCTCTGAATGCCATATTGGCTCAGAACAAAATATTGACCCAACAAGTCAATATGATCTCTCAGAGTCTGAATGGATTGCAAAATACATCCAGCAGTACTAATGAAGCATCTTCTAAAGAAGAAGCTTATGATCCTAAGAACCCTGCAATGGCAGAGGTGAATTACATAGGTGAAGCCTTTGGAAACACCTATAATCCTTCATGGAAAAATCATCAAATTTTTCATGGAAGGATCAACAGAAGCAAGTCTTCAATAATAACAATGGTGGAAGAAACATGTTTAGCAATAGCAAACCTTTCCCATCATCATCTCAGCAACAGACAGAGTATTCTGAGCAGAATCTTTCTAGCTTAGCAAACATAGTCTCTGATCTATCTAAGGCCACTCTTAGTTTCATGACTGAAACAAGATCCTCCATTAGAAATTTGGAGGCACAAGTGGGCCAGCTGAGTAAAAGGGTTACTAAAACTCCTCCTAGCACTCTCCCAAGCAATACACAAGAGAATCCCAAAGAAGAGTGCAAGGCCATTGATATAATTAACATGACCGAAACATTAGAGGAGGAGGAGGACGTGAATCCCAATGAGGAAGACCTCAGGGGACATCCAATGGTCAGTACGGAATCCCCTAATGAGGAACCAAAGAAATCTGAGGCTCATACAGAGACCATAGAGATTCCCTTGGACCTCCTTTTACCATTCATGAGCTCTGATGACTATTCATCTTCTGAAGAGGATGAAGACGTTGTTGAAGGGCAAGTTTCCCAATATCTAGGAGCAATCATGAAGCTGAATGCCAAGATATTTGGTAATGAGACTTGGGAGGAAGAGCCTCCCTTGCTCACCAATGAACTGAATACATTAGTTTAGAAAAATTTACCTAAAAAGAAACAGGATCCTGGTAAATTCTTAATACCCTGTACCATAGGCACCATAACCTTTGAAAAAGCTCTGTGTGACCTGAGGTCAGGGATAAACATGATGCCCCTCTCTGTAATGGAGAGACTGGGAATCTATGAGGTACAAGCTGCCAAATTCTCATTGAAGATGGCAGATAATTCTATGAAAAAGGCTTATGGACTAGTAGAGGATGTGCTAGTGAAGGTCGAAGGCCTTTACTTTCTTGCTGATTTCATAATCCTAGACACTAGGAGGGATGAGGATGAATCCATCATCCTTGGAAGACCCTTCCTAGCCACAGCAAGAGCTGTGATTGATGTTGACAGAGGAGAGTTGATCCTTCATGTGAATGAAGAATGCCTTGTAGTAAAGACTCAAGGTTCTCCATCTGTAACCTTGGAGAGTAAGCATGAAGAGCTTCTCCCAATACAGAGTCAAACAGAGCCCCCACATTCAAACTCTAAGTTTGGTATTGGGAGGCCACAGCCAAACTCTAAGTTTGGTGTTGAGAGATCTCAACCATACTCTGATCATCTGTGAGGCTCTGTGAGAGCTCACTATCAAGCTATTGACATTAAAGAAGCGGTTATTGGGAGGAAACCCAAGTTTATTTTAATTCTATCTATATTATTTTGTTTTTTTTAGGTTGATGATCATGTGAAGTCACAAAAACAATTACAAAAATAAAGAAGAAAATAAAAAATAGTATTGAAAATAGCACACCTTGGGGGAAGGACTTAAGGGTAGCAAAATGGGCGTTTAAACGCCCAATCTGGCACCTTTCTGGGTGTTTAAATGCCAGAAAAGGGTACCAGACTGGCGTTTAAATGCCAGAATAGGGCAACAAATTGGCGTTTAGACGCCATAACAGGAAGGAAAGCTGGCGTTAAACGTCAGCACAGGGCAGCAAACTGGCGTTTAAATACCAAAATTACACTCTAAGGCGTTGTGAACGCCAATTGGAGCAGGGATGAAGAATTCCTTGACCCCTTTCTCAAATACCCTTCACCAATCACCTCCACATCTCTTCCCCAAATAACCTTCACCAATCATTTCCTTAACTCTTCCCTAAAAACCCCCTTCACCCCTTCATTTTCACATATCACAAACACCTTCTTCCCCTCTTGGCCGAACTCTATACACCCTCTATCTCCTATATTTTCTACTTCTTCTACATATTTCTTTCTTCTTTTGCTTGGGGACGAGCAAATATTTTAAGTTTGGTGTGGTAAAAGCATTGCTTTTTGTTTTTCCATAACCATTTATGGCACCTAAGGCCAGAGAAGCCTCTAGAAAGAGGAAAGGGAAGGCAACTGCCTCCACCTCTGAGTCATGGGAGATGGAGAGATTCATCTCAAGGGTCCAAAGCTCAATAGTAAAGCTTTTGACTTCACATCAAGAGAGCCCACTCATGGACCTCAACAAGAGCATGAGGAATTCCCTCATCAAGAAATCCCTGAGATACCTCAGAGGATACATTTTTCTTCACACAACTATTGAGAGCAACTAAGGATAAGAGCACCAAAATCACTAGGGATGAAGCAACAGAGGAAAGGAAGAGACATAGAGGAACTCAGGAGCACCATTGGTTCTTCAAGAGGAGGAAGATACCACCCTCACTAAGGTGGACTCATTCTTTAATCTCCTTGTCTATTTATTTTTCTATTTCAGCTTTATGCTGTATGTTCTATCTATGTTTGTGTCTTCACTACATGATCATTAGTGTCTAGTGTCTGTGTCTTAAAGCTATGAATAACTCTATGAATCCTTCACCTTTCTTTAATGAAAAATGTGCTTAATTACAAAAGAACAAGAAGTACTTGGATTTCAAATTTTATCTTGAAACTAGTTTAATTATTTTGATGTGGTGGCAATACTTTTTGTTCTCTGAATGGATGCTTGAACAGTGCATATTTTTTATCTTGTTGTTTATGAATGTTAAAATTGTTGGCTCTTGAAAGAATGATGAGCAAAGAGAAATATTATTGATAATCTGAAAAATCATGAAATTGGTTCTTGAAGCAAGAAAAAGCTGTGAAAAAAAATGGCGAAAGAAAAGAGAAAAAAAAAAGAAAAAGCAAGCAGAAAAAGTCAATAGCCCTTTAAACTAGAAGGCAAGGGTAAAAAAGATCCAAGGCTTTGAGCATCAGTGGATAGGATGGCCTAAGAAAATAAAATCCAGGCCTAAACGGCTAAATCAAGCTGTCCCTAACCATGTGCTTGTGTCATGAAGGTCCAAGTGAAAAGCTTGAGACTGAGCGGTTAAAGTCGTAATCCAAAGCAAAAGAATGTGCTTAAGAACTCTGGACACCTCTAACTGGGGACTCTAGCAAAGCTGAGTCACAATCTGAAAAGGTTCACCCAGTTATGTGTTTGTGGCATTTATGTATCCGGTGGTAATACTGAAAAACAACGTGCTTAGGGTCACGGCCAAGATTCATAAAGTAGCTGTGTTCAAGAATCAACACACTGAACTAGGAGAATCAATAACACTATCTAAAATTCTAAGTTCCTATAGATGCCAATCATTTTGAATTTCAAAGGAAAAAGTGAGATGCCAAAACTGTTAAGAAGCAAAAAGCTACAAGCCCCGCTCATCTAATTAGGACTAAGTTTCATTGATTCTGTGGGATTCATTGTATATTCTCTTTTTTTATTCTATTTTGGTTTCAGTTGCTTGGGAACAAGCAACAATTTAAGTTTGGTGTTGTGATGAGCGGATAATTTATACACTTTTTGGCACTGTTTTTATATAGTTTTTAGTATGATTTAGTTAGTTTTTAGTATATTTTTATTAGTTTTTAAGCAAAATTCACATTTCTGGACTTTACTATGAGTTTGTGTATTTTTCTGTGATTTCAGGTATTTTCTGGCTGAAATTGAGGGACCTGAGCAAAAATCTGATTCAGAGGCTGACAAAGGACTGCAGATGCTGCTAGATTCTGACCTCCCTGCACTCGAAGTGAATTTTCTGGAGCTACAGAACTCCAAATGGTGCACTCTTAACTGAGTTGGAAAGTAGACATCCAGGGTTTTCCAGCAATATATAATAGTCTATACTTTGTGCGAGTTTTGATGACATAAAATGGCGTCAAAACGCCAGCTCTCTGCCCTTTTTTGGCATCAAAACGCCAGAGCTAGCATAAAAGTTGGAGTTAAATGCCCAAACTGGCACCAAAGCTGGTGTTTAACTCCAAGGAAGACCTCTACATGTGTAAAGCTCAATGCTTGGCCCAAGCACACACCAAGTGGGCCCGGAAGTTGATTTCTGCATCATTTACCTATTTCTGTAAACCCTAATAGCTAGTTTCATTATAAATAGGACCTTTTACTATTGTACTTTCATCTTCGGATCATAGAGACAATTCTGGATGTTATATTTTCATATTTGGGGAGGCTGGCCATTCGGCCATGCCTGGACCTCCAGACCACTTATGTATTTTCAACGGTGGAGTTTCTACACACCCTAGATTAAGGTGTGGAGCTCTACTGTTCCTTGAGTATTAATGCAATTACTACTGTTCTCTATTCAATTCATGCTTATTCTTATTCTAAGATATTCGCTGCACTTCAACATGATCAATGTGATGATCCGTGACACTCATCATCATTCTCACCTATGAACGCGTGACTGACAACCACTTTCGTTCTACTTAAGATTGAGCGTGTATCTTTTAGCCTCCATTCCGAAAGATCAGAGTCTTCGTGGTATAAGCTAGAATTATTGGCGGCCATTCTTGAGATCCGAAAAGTCTAAACCTTGTCTGTGGTATTCCGAGTAGGATCTGGGAAGGGATGACTATGACGAGCTTCAAACTCACGAGTGTTGGGCGTAATGACAGACATAAAAGGATCACTGGATTCTATTCCAACATGATCAAGAACCGACAGATGATTAGCCGTGTGGTGACAGCGCATTTGGACCATTTTCACTGAGAGGACGAGAGGTAGCCATTGACGCCGATGAAACCCAACATACAGCTTGCCATAGAAAGGAGTATGAAGGATTGGATGAAGGCAGTAGGAAAGCAGAGGTTCAAGAGGGATGAAGCATCTCCATACGCTTATCTGAAATTCCCACCAATGAATTACATAAGTATCTCTATCTTTATTTTATGTTTATTTATCTTTCAATTATGAAAACTCTATCACCCATTTGAATCCGTCTGACTAAGATTTACAAGGTGACCATAGCTTGCTTCAAGCTGGCAATCTCCGTAGGATCGACCCTTACTCACGTAAGGTTTATTACTTGGACGACCCAGTGCACTTGCTGGTTAGTTGTGCGAAGTTTTGAAAAATAGTGAGATTACAATTGTGCATACCAAGTTGTTGGCGCCATTGTGTATCACAATTTCGTGCACCAATCGGATTGGGAGTCTATGGAGGTAAGCCAAGATGGGTTTTCCAAGCAAGAAGGGAGGTGTTTGTAAAAGATGAAGAGCTCTTTTGAAACGTGAAGAAGAGTGAGAGTAACAGGTGAAGAAGGCAAACCTGGAACACAAGAAGGGATTTAAAAGGATGAAGGCCCATTAGAGCCCATTGGGAACATTACATATTCCCAGAAACATATGAACCATTCGTGTTCTCATAACCGCCTTCTTCACAAATTTGAAAATTTGAAAATGACACGTGAATGGCATGGGATGAAGTAAAACTTATCATTTCATATTTTAAAAAGATAAGTTTGAAGGGGCAATTTGTTAGCACGAATTTTGACCTATGGAGAAATTCGATTATGATTCATAGAATGAGTTCGACGACTCAAATATTTAGCTATAGGAACACCCACTTTTGACTACAATAGGAATGATAGTAGAAATCAAGAGATTGGAAATTCGAGATGAGTCGATAATCGGGGTCGAAACCAGATACACCACGTGGTTAAATGTGAACACGATGCAAGAACGTGGGGTTCGGAGACTAAGGCAAGATAGAATGTGGGGAGACCACTATGAAGATTCTTCAAAGTCAAAACAAGGTCATGGCCTGAGGAAAATGAGGAATTGGGTCGTGGTCAAGATTCTTCAGGAGCAAGTATATCCTTAGGATTTTTAAAGAAAAGAAGTTTAGAAGAAAAAGGAGGACTTTAATAAAAAAAACACTGGATCATCTCACAAACTCTGCAAAAATTTTCAATCTCAGTGACGCAACAGAAGATCATGGAGTGCAAGTACATGTGAGAATTATGAGCCCTTTTTGTTTTATTATCTTTTGTTTGTCTTTCGTTTAATTTCCTTGTTTTAAATATTTCATTATTATTCTTTTTTTTATTTTCTTTTCACTTTTACATTTTCATTTATTCAAAGTTTTCTTTTATTTATTTCACACACTTCCGTTTTATTTGTTATAATTTTTGCCACTAATAGTTTGATGCAATTCGCTTCGACACGAACACTAAGTAATTTTTTGGTCGAGCTCACTCTTTTTAGATGAGTCACATCTGCTCCCTTAACTGAGATCTTGATACAAGCTCGATTCAACACTTTGTTGAGATTACTAGAAATCGAGTAAAACAAATTGGCTCGCCCGGTGGGACCCTGGGTTAAGTTATCGTGTCAAGCTGTGTATGCAATTATACATTGGTAAGATAATAATGTCTAATAGAGTCTTGACTTTGACTGATACGTTGAATAATGATCTGGGGGATTCCATGAGAGGCCCAGAGGCAGGGGCTGGTCCATCAAGTCAAATGATGAACCCAGTTGTCACAGAAGGAATTCTACCGACTGTGCCCATCACATGGCCTTAATATAGGCCACCCCAAATTATTCTCCACCTCTAGAGAATCCTAATATAGGGTATACAGGAGGTGCTACTACCATAAGGAATAACCCCTTGTACAATCCAATGCCACCTCCTCCAGGGTATCCCTTAATGGGACATATAATTATAACCCTGGCATGCAAACTACAATGCCTATCAATACTTGATGAATAACCCTCCATATTTAGGGTCAGTACCCATGTCACAATCTACTTCTATGATGCCAAATGCCTCTTCGACACAAGGCACAGGGGCACCTAGGTTGCCCATAAGAAAGGCGCGTACCTCTATTTTTCCAGATATGTCGAGACAAATTTCTGATAGGATCTCCTAATACAATCAAATCCTTGGTTATATTCAGATAGAAAATCAAGGATAGTCATCATAATTTAGTAAATATGCTTACTCAACAGATGGCGTCTCAGCTGAGCAGTGGCTGGACAATCAGCGTAAGGAGAGTATAGCCACATGAGAGAACTTGGTTACTAAGTTCCTAAACAAGTTTTTTCTGCCTTATTAGTTGACAAAGGTCAGAACCGAGGTTCAGACTTTCAGACAGCAACAAAGAGAGTCCCTCTATAAAGTTTGGGAGAGGTACAAAAAGATGCTCTGAAAGTGCCCTCCAGATATTTTTGCAGAGTGGGTCTAACTCCAGATCTTTTATGATGGGATCATCCCGCCTCATGAGTTTCATTGGATAATTCGGCTGAAGGATCTCTGCATATGAAGAAGACCACTCATGAAGCACTGGAGTTGATTGAAATGGTAGCCAACAATCAATACCTCTCTTCCTTTGAAACATAAGTGAGTAAAGGTGTTATGAAATTAGATATGTTGGACACTATTTTGGCTCAGAATAAAGTCATGTCATAACAAATTAATGAAATTACTCAACACCTAGGGGGAATGCAAGTTTCAGTAGTGAGTTCTCAAGAAAATTCCTATGGTATGAGTAATGGATTACCTCAAAGTGAACGCATAGAGTATGAATAATCTTTCCTAGAGCAAGTAAATTACATGGGCAATCCTTCAAGGCCACCTCAAAATGATCCCTTCTCTAAGACCTATAATCTAGGATGGAGAAATCACCCAAATTTTGGATGGAGAAATCAAGATCAGAGGCCCAATAATTTCAACAACAACCATCAACAATATCACTTCCAACCTCAACATAATATCTTCAAATCCCTTTAACAAAACAATCACATTCTCAAATCTCAAAACAACTCTCACCATCAACAACCACCTCCTACACAACGATCTCAAGACTCCCAAAGACTTTCCAAGCTTGAACTGGCCATGGAGGATCTCTCCCAAGCCACACTCACATTCATGGAGGAGACAAGAGCCAAAAATCAAGGTGCTTCAATTAGAAATTTAGAGGTGCACATGGGATAAATTACTCAATAACTAGCCAAACCCACTATGGTATTCTCCAGTGACACAATTTCAAATACCAAAGAAGAGTGCAATGCTATTTATTTGAAAAGTGGAAAGATGGTGGAATAAGAAGCCAAGAAGGATGCCACTGACAAACAAGAGAAAGAGACCCAAGAAGAAGCTAACCCCCTAATAGGAGCACGGGATCACAACCTCTCAGGAACAATCAATTCAATTTTTAAAAGATCAACCAAAAGAGTTTATTTCAGTGCATGAATACATGCCAAAAATTCCATATCCTCAAAGGCTCTAGGGGAAGAACAAGAAAAAGCAATACTCTAAATTTTTAGAGATATTCAAGATATTTCACATCAACATTCCATTAACAGAGGCACTTGAACAAATGCCCCTGTATGTGAAATTCATGAAGGAATTGTTGTCCAAAAAAGATCCTTGAATGGAGGCTAAACAGTGGTGATGACCAAGGAGTGTAATGCAATTATCCAAAGAAACTTGCCAACAAAGAAAAAAGATCCAAGGAGTTTTCAAATTTTCTACATTATTGGCAACACCACATTTGAAAGAGCTTTATGTGATTTGGGGGTAAGTATCAATTTGATACCCTTATCTGTGATGAAAATGCTATAAATTCAAGAGTTAAAACCAATAAAAATAGTTCTACAAATGGCAGACAAATCAATGAAGCATGCACATGGAATAGTTGAGAATATCTTGGTTAAAGCGAAAAAAAATTTTCTCCTAGTAGATTTTGTTATTCTTGAGATGGAGGAATATGAGAATGCCTTCATCATTCTAGGAAGATCTTTCCTAGGCGCTGAGAGACCTCTTATTGATATTGAAAAGGGTGAATTAATGTTAAGGGTGCATGATGAACATTTAATTTTCCATATTTTCAAAATCAGGTATCATTCAAGTGATCAAGAGGATTGAAAGAAGGTTGAAGTTAGGGATCTAAAATTAAAGAAAGCACCTAATAAATCACGTCCAGAAACTCATTTTCCATGCTTGGAAAAAAAAAGAGAAAAAGAAGATGCAGCAAGTTGAAAACTCAATTGAAACTAACAAGATTTTGCAACCAATACCTGCCTTTGCAATCAACAAAAAACCCCTGATATCAAACCTAAATTTGGTGTTGAGTGTGCATCAAATAAAGAGGAAGCTCCCAAGAAGAAAGTGCCTAGAGGGTGGAAGTAGAAGAAAATTCCTATTGAAAACTTCTTAGTAGGAGAGAAAGTAGTGTTATCTCACCAACCATTGTTGCCATATACAGTGAATAAAATCCTATCTCTTAAGCATATTGAGATAATACATGAAGACACAAGGAGGAGATTCAAAGTGAGAAGGGAGGAGTTAGAGCACTCTGATTAACCTCTACCTTAGCAAGAAACAACCATCAAGCTAGTGACGTTACAGAAGCGCTTGTCGGGAGGCAATCCAACATTTGGTAATTTCTTTTCATTCTTCTTTTTTGTTTCATTTAAGAGTGTGTATGTGTTTCATGGATTAAGTTTGGTGTGCTACACTAACAGGATGTTTTCATTTCACTTGGTACTTGGCCTAGTTTCACATTAATTGTGTCACACTAAGTTTGGTGTTCTCACACTAAGTTTGGTTTTTCCACACTTCATCTATGCAAAGTCCACCCCCATGCAAACACATTAGTAAACTAGTTATTCTACATTATTTTATCTTTCAATTCATTTTGTTTTAAATTGGGTTATTTTATTTGAATAAGCCTCTGCATTACTTGATTGCTTTCACTTGATTATCATGTTTATCCCTATTTCCAACACCACTCTTTTCTTCTTTGTTACTTGAGGACAAGCAACCACTCTAAGTTTGGTGTTGGAGACTATGCTTTACATAGTCTTAGAGAAGATGAAGGCAACAATGATAATTAAGGTGGTATCGTCTTCTTTAAGCCTCCAAGTTTCAATTCTTTTTTGTGCTTTCTATTCTAGTTTTGCTATTCTCATGCTTTCTTACACCATGTCTTGTTTGCTGAACTTACTACTTGTGAAGTCCTCTTAAGTACTCTAATCACATGAAAAAGAGTTATTTAGATAGAGAAAAGTTGAATTTGATAAATAAAGTCCTCTAATGATAAGTAATGGTACATTACGTGTGATGATCATAGATTGAGCTAAAAAGTTGACGATCTTATATAAAGGGGAAGGATGATTCCTATGAGAATAAGGCTTAGCGAAGTATTATGAGATCTCAGACCAAACTAAAAGAGTCCTTGAACTTCAACTGAAAAAGAAAAAGAAAAAAGAGAGAGAAAAGAAACAGCAAAGAAAAATCAAGATAAAGATCAAAGGTTGCAAAGCTCTAAGCATCAATAGTTAGAGAGCCCAGTTATGTTTCTGTGGTGTGAGTGCCCAAGGATAGGGTTCGGGCAACTAGATCCAAGGGTGGCTTCCTTCATCACCTGATAACTTGGACCAACTGGTCCGGGATTGTCGATCGAAAGCCCACCATCAAGAGTCGCCTTGAGACAAAACATTTAGAAGTCCAAAGAGGCTCTGGACATTGATGGCTGGGATTTTAAAGTCTTTAACTATATGCTTGTGGTGAAAAAGTATCAAGGAGTAGCTTGGGTAATTAGATCGAGGGGTGCCTTATCACCCGGTAGGTTGGGTTAACTAACCCAGGATTATCGATCGAACACCCACGATCAAGAGTTCCTTTGAAAATGGAGCATTTAGAGTTGTCAACACTAAAAGCTCTCTGTTACAGATAAACAATTCAAGGATCAATCAAAAGCTTAAAAGAAGGATTTGTTAATATTATCCGAGTCTTAACGCTCAGGATCCTTCACTCCCAGGAATACAAGACTCATTAAAGATAGAGAGAAATCAATGACACTCACATGCTTTGCTAAACCTCACTCCTAAGAGAGGCAAGAGCTTCAAGAATGATTCAACCCCCTTTCATCTAAAACAATTCCTTTTTTTTCTTCTTCTTTGCTTGAGGACAAGCAAAGTATTAAGTTTGCTGTTATGATGCATTTTCATCTTTCGTATTTTTTTCTTAGAATTCTATTCAATAAACTAAGAATTGTTATAAGATAAATAGTGATTTCATGATTAATTGAGTAATACTTTGAGTTAACGTGAATTCATTGATTAGAGGAGAATTTGGAAGAGAATCGGCAAAGATTAAAGAAAAAGAAGGCCAGGAATCACTTTGAGAAAAAAGAACAAGAATAGAGAAGCAACTCAGAGAGCTCTCTGGACCAAACAAAGAGCTCCATAGACCTAAAATGTTGAAGACGTGCAACGTGGGAGAGCAAGCATGCCACATCAACTAATTGTGCCCTACCAGGGGCACTAGGTCCTTCAATGTGAAACGCAGGAGAATCAGTGTCCAATGCCAAAACGGAGGTCGTGCATACGCATCTCCCATGCGTACTGACGTGGCGGAAATTGGCGAGTTAAGAAATTATTAACAGAAATACGTTGCAAGTACAGTCCTTAACCAGCCGAAAATCCGCTTATCAATTTAGAAGGGTTGTCACAATATTGAAATTAAAATACTGGGAGTATGAATCCCAAGTCGTCTCCCAACGAGTTGCAGAGAGATGTGCTATTTTATCAATCAGGTGTTTTCAAAAATGGTTGAGTTGATAAACAGGAAATTAATTTAGAGAATTTAATTAATTTTAAATAAAAGCATTGACTGGGAGTAGATTAGTTGGAAGCCCTATTCTTGTTGAAGTACTCTCAAGATTAATTAATAATTGGAAGTTGCTCTGCTTAGTTATCCCTTACTGGGTAAAGAAAAGTCAAGCAAGTTGGAAAGCTGTTTCTAGTCACAAGTTCTAATCCTCTCCCTTGGGAGGGACTAGTGTCAATGATTAGAGGTTGATCCAACAATAAACCCAATTATAATTTTTCTTTTGAGTAATTCAACTCAAGGTTTCCTTTCAATCATCTCCCAATCAAGTTATGGAATTACTCACTCATCATAATTATAAACTTCACAGAATCAATGGGGAAAATAAAAGAAGACATAATAAATAATAATGAAAGGGATTAGTTGAAAATAAAAATAGTCTATATTAATAACTTGTGAAAATAATCCAATGTCAACTCTGAGGGAATTAAGAATATGGAAGAATAAATAGGAAGTAAATAACAGAATATAGTAACTGGTACCGGAGGTAGACTCTTCTCAAAAGCTAAAGCCACAATCTTCAAAATCCTAATTATGAATGTTCAAGTGAAAAACCTAGGGGAGGAGTAAATTCATATCTAAAAACTAAAAATTATGCGGAATGAATGTTCTCTGTCTCTGCATGTTCCCTGGCTCTAACCTGTGTTTCTGGGCCGAAAACTGGGTTGAAATCTGGCCCAGAAACTCTGCCAGCGACTTCTAAAATGCTGCAGATCACGGACGTCACGCGACTGCGTCGTCCATGCGTTCGCGTCACTCAGCGTTTCTCGTACCACGCGTGCGCGTCGTCCACATATTCGTGTCGTTCATGCAGCTTCCAATCCGCGCGGTTGCGTCTTGCATGCGAGCGTGTCACTGCTATTTCTTCCAATTCGCGCGGTCGCGTCAGCCATGCGACCGCGTGACTTCTCGCTGGTTATCTCCTTAATTCTTTGTGTTCCTTCTATTTTTGCATGCTTCCTTTCCATTCCTTAAGCCATTCCTGCCCTATAATTCCTGAAATCACTTAACACACATATCAAGGCATCTAATGGTAATAAGAGAGGATTAAATAAAAGAAAATAAAAGCCAAAGAAGCATGTTTTCAATCATAGGATATTTTTAGGAAGGAGTTGTAGTTACATGCAAATCATATGAATAAGTGGACAAAGACTTGATAAAACCACACAATTAAACACAATATGAATCATAAAATAGTGGTTTATTACGTACGCACAAGTTGCAGAATGTGCTCATTCATGCGTACACATGACCCATGCATACGCATGACTCCCATTTCAACGTGAGATGTAAAAGCATCAACGTGGGATGTAAAGACATCAACATGGTACATGGGCAATCATGCATATGCATGATGCATACGCATACAACAAGAGAATTTTGAGGCATCATGCATATGCGTGAAGCATGCATACGCACAACACTTAATTTGTGTGGGATGTCAGATTTTCTACGTGCAACGCCTGGGAGATAATAGAGACCGAAATTGAGGGAAAAAACAAAGCCACGTGCCACATGAGACCTTCCACGTCCAACGTGATCTATCCAAGGAGTGAATTGAATAAAAAATGTGCTTCATGTTGTACGTGGATCCTTTACATGTGACGTGGGATTATGGGACCCTTTACAAGGACCTCAATTGACAAACCAAGTCCTCAAATTCTTCAACAATTATTTGATTTACTCAAGGCTCAACTCAATACCATAAACCATAGCATTTATTGAGGATTTGCAAGAAGAAAAGATTGAAAGCTTGGCTGGAGGAAAATATTAATTAGTTAGATTTGATTTTTGTTTCAATTTGATTATGTTTTAAGTTTGAATTTGAATTTCTTTTAGGTGAGTATTTAAGGAGAGAAGTCAGACGTTTTGAGCCTCCTCCTCTTCCTTGACACTTTTTACTTTTCATAATTTCAGGTTTTCTTTAAAGACATGAGCAACTAATCTCCTTGGTTAAGGTTAGGAGCTCTGTTGATTCCTATGGACTAATACTCTAGCTTTTCTACCTTTAATTAATGCATTGATATCTTCTTAAGAAAAAGCTTTTGTTCTTCATCAAAAGGGGTTTGAATGTGTTGGAAAACAATTCTTCTATGACTTGAATTCTTTTAACTTCTTGAAAAAGTTTATTAATTGAATTAAGCTTGAAAACCAACTCTCACAGCTCTTAAGTTATAAGACTAAACTTGATAAGTAACATCGAATCAACTAAAGGATATTCTTAGGAGTTGTGTGGTTAAATCAGTGAACGTGCTTAACTTTTTTTTTAAGTAATTGATTGAGGGATTAGTGATTAATTAGGTTAAAGAAAAATTAAATCTCCAAGAAATTGGGGTTTGATTATTGATTATTTGCCATGAATGAATCTTTGCATAATCAAGGTAGAAAGTGAAAAGTATTTGATCCTGAAGTTTCAACATCTCTAAAATCTTAACACTTTTAATCATATTATCTTTCAACACTCACTGTTTGTTCTTGTCTACTTCACTGTTTATGTTAAAGCTTTCCAGAAACCTAATTTTGATTGTTTGACTAGAATAATTGATTGACTATTGCTTACTTAATCTATTAATCCTCGTAGGATTGACACTTATTCACCATGAGTTTATTACTTGGTATGATCTCGTGCACTTATTGATAATTTATGGTTGTAAAATCTGCATCATTATTGTCATAAAATTACTCATTCTAAGAATTTAAGTTACTATATAAAAGTATATAGGTGACTATATATCTAATATGTCATTTATTATACAAGTATTTTTAGTTCAAGAGAAAAAAAACTTACCTAACAAATGCTTTTAGTTTAATTATTATAGATACAAATAATTTTCACTAAACAATAACAAAACTATTTGCAATATAAGTCAGGCTTCTCTTTTCTTTAAGTTCTCTCTCATACAACCTCTCTTTGCAACTAGGGGTAGCAATGGGTAGGGTAGGGTAAGGTTTGGATCCAACCCTAACTCTACCCGCTCTTAATCCCCGGGTACCCGACCCTACTCGCGGGTTACAAAAAAGTATACAACATTATTATATAACTTGATGATAATTTAAAATATAACTAATATTTATGTAAAAAAATTATTAAATTATTGATAAACCACTATTTTATGGTTTATCTTCTGCTCAATTGAGTGGTTTTTATCAAGCATTTGCCCACTTATTCATATGATTTGCATGGTTTTACATTCTCCTTTCTGATTTTGTGCTATGATTGAAAACATGCTTCTTTGGCTTTTATTTTCTTTTATTTAATCCTCTCTTATTACCATTAGATGTCTTGATATGTGTGTTAAGTGTTTTCAGAGATTACATGGTAGGAATGGCTTGGAGGATGGAAAGGAAGCATGCAAAAGTGGAATGAATACAAGAAGTTGAAGGAACTGCAAAGCAGTCAGCCTGACCCTCTCGCACTAAAACGATCATAACTTGAGATACAAAGATCCAAATGATGCGGTGTTACTTGCGTTGGAAAGCTAACGTCCGGAGCTTCGATTTGATATATAATTTGTCATAGTGACCGTACAGATAGGCGATGCGAACGCACGCTTCACGCGGACACATCGCATCTGCGAATCTCATTCCACGCATACGCGTGGATGACGCCTCCGCGTAACTTTGCCGTGACGTGTACGGACCAGATTTCACAATTAGCGACTTCTGGGCTATTTCTGACCCAGTTTTCGGCCCGGAGAATACAGATTAGAGGCTATAAAGTGGGGGAATGCATCCATTCATAATTCATGCTTTCATAATTCACAATTTTTAGTTTTAGATGTAGATTTTACTGAGAGAGGCTCTCTCCTCTCTCTTAGGATTAGGATTAGGATTAGAATTTATTTTAGGATTAGGATTTCTTTTCACTTCAGGATTATTTCATCTTCATATCAGGTTCAATGTTCCTTTTATTTATTTATTTCCTCAATTTAGTTTATGGATTTCTATGTTTAACTCAACTACTTTATTTGGCTACAACTGCCCATGTTACATTTGATATTTTTATTAATTCATGATTTTGAGGTATTTCAGATCTAAGATTCTTATTTAGCTTTTTTTATATTATTGGCTTTAATTGATTAACTGGAAGCTCTTGAGTTATCAACTATTCATGATTGATTGTTATGTCGGCTAATTAACTGGAATTCCACTAACTCAAGTCTTTCCTTAGGATTTGGCTAGGACTTGGAAAATCTAACCAATTAGTTCACTTAACTTTTCCTTGCTTACGCAAAGGTTAACTAAGTGGGATTAACTTCCATTCTTATAGGAGTAACTAGGATAGGACTTCCGAATTTTCATATCTTGCCAAGAGTTTATTTCATAGTTAATTATTTATTTTATTTGTCCTTTAATTTACTTGTTCCCCACTTTCAAAACCCCAATTTACAAAACCCATAACCAATAATAGAACATACCTCCCTGCAATTCCTTGAAAAGACGACCCGAGGTTTAAATACTCGGTTGTCAATTTTAAATGGGTTTTGTTACTTGTGACAACCAAAACATTTGTAAGAAAGGTTGATTGCTTGGTTTAGTAACTATACTTATAACGAGAGTTTACTATAACTTCTAAACCATCAAACTTCCGTTCTTCAAAAATGGCGCCGTTGCCGGGGAATTGCAAACGTGTGCCTTATTATTGGTTATTGTAAATATTTTTCAAAAAAAAATATTTTTCTTTTACTTGTTTATTTGTTTCTTCTTTTCCCCCTTACTTCTGACAACTACTATGAATTCTCACCCCTCTCGCTTTGAGTCTAGTTCTAATTTTGTTGTAAGGAATGGAAGCTATAACAGGAATATGCATCAAGGTTAAAGCAATCAAAGATGGATGGAGCCAAGAGGATCTAATCAACCCTTTAGGCAACAACACCTTCCTAGATATCACAGACAAAGACCATCCTACAATGCATACCAAGCTGATAGATATGGTGGACCGCCTAATAGCTACCAACAAGCCCCACCGTATGCTCAAAGACCATCCTTACAACGTAACTTTGAACCACCACACTCACAAGCCCCTTTCCACCATTCACCTCCATATGACCCCAATCCTTATTCACCACACCAACCACCATGTGAACCATACCCAGAACCACCACCTCAATATACACCATCTCCATATCCTTATCAAGAGGAACCACCTCCGTGTTATGAACCTTTTCTCCTAACAAATGAACCCTCCTATCCACCCCAAACCTCCATAGAAAGCAAACTTGCCTCTATCACTAGTCTCACCTCTACTCTTCAAGCACTTATATCCCGCATAGGCCAACCCTCTACACCCAATATTCAACCCTCAAGCTCCACTACACTTCCATCTTAACCACAAAATGATCCACCACCACCCATGGAAGAGCACCCACATCCATCAACCCAAGAGCAACATGATCCCAATGATACTATTAACATGGAACAAGAGAGAAAGGATTATCTTTGTGAATCCATACTTCATAAGGAGCTAGAGGAGGCACTCAAGGTGAAGGTAATAGAGACCCTTGAAGTTGACAGCGCGGTTGAAGAACTAGTGAAGGAAGACAACAAGGAGGATTTTGTACTTGAAGGCGAAGAAATAGTTGACTAGGAAATCATCAAGGATGAATACGATTTCATACTTAAACACCTGGATCAAATGATGAATTGATTACCTTTTCAACGTTTGGATACTCAAGGAAACCCCATGGCTTCATGTGGACAATCTAATGAAGAACGTAGCATGAAAGAGACATTAGAAACTCCGGTGGACAGTAAGGAGCATGAATTTGTACTGGAACAAGTGGAGGAAGCCGGAATTATTGAAGAAGAGAAGTGGTTGAAAACTTAGGAGATGCTGAACCTCCATTGGAAAGTCCATTCATAAAGCCTCCTTCCAAGGAGTTTGAATTTAATGTTGAGGAGCCATGCCCTTGGTGCACAATGAAGAAGAAATTGAATTAGAAGAAAGCTACCAAGAGGAAGAGGTTGAAATTGAAGAAGAGCACAAGGGAGTGGAGCTTGCACGTTCATTAGAAACACCTCCCCCTAAGTTGCCATCATCCTTCACAACATTCAAATGGATAAAATTCATATCCCTTAGCTTTCTAATTCCACTTGAATATGGGCTATTGGAGACGGATGGTCAACTTAGAGCTCTTTGTGGCATTAAGAGTAAGAGGAAGATGGTCAGTGGTACGAATTGTCCTGCAAGGTTCATTATGGTTGGAAGCTTCAAGTTTAAACGCAAAGGTTGGTGTAGAGCTCAACTGAATGGGTCTAGAAAGTTGTTTGACCGCTTTAGTGAGAATTCAGATTGCCTGCCACCCGGTTGGAACACTAATGATCAACAAGAAGACGGGTGCAAAAGCAAGGTTTGGGACCCCGAAATTCAATCTAGAAATCAATACTCTTGGGGCCTTGTCACTTGCTTTAGCTTGCTTGAAGGCTTTCGGCGCCTAGTTTGGGACCCCGGAGGCTGTTGGAATTCCAAACATTGGTGGAGATTCCTGGATCAGTACAAGCATAAGCCACCATGACAGGAAGCTCATCAAATGTCCAACTTAAGGACTTTAACTAAAAATGCTAGGTGGGAGACAACCCACCATGGTATGATCGTTCTCTTTTTCGTTTTAATTTTAGTCTGTTTTTGAGTTTTTATTGAACCTACAATTTTGCATGACATTCATTGCATTTTGCATTCTACATACTGCATAAAAAAAAGCACGCACGCGACGCGGCAGCGTCGCTGACGCGTCCGCGTCACTAGTACGTTGGGACGAAAATTAAAGTGAACAGAGAGTCACGCAAGAACGTGGCTGAAGGCGTGCCTTTGGTACAAATTGATCCACGTGACCGCGTCGCTGCCACGTCCGCGTCACCCACGCGAACACGTGCCCTGAAATCGACGTAAAAAGGGTGTATGGCCGAAAGTTGAGCTAGAATTGGGCTGGACTCGTGCTCGAAACACAAGCCCTGCCACGCGTACGCGTCTTTCACGCATCCGCGCCGTTTTCAAATCTAGGCCAACCACGCGATCGCGTCCACCACGCGATCGCGTCACCCAAAGTTTTGGCAAAATGAGTTTTTCACCAAAAAGTTGCGCGAGCGCGAGGCTGCCCTCGCGCCACTAGCATGAATCATGTCACGCGTCCGCGTGACCGACGCGTCCGCGTCACCTCTTTAAAGCGCTATCCACGCGAACGCGTGACCCATGCGTCCGCGTCGAATGAGCCGTACAACTTATCTTAATTTGCCAAAATATCTTATCTTTTTCTTCCCCAAATCCTACTTTTTCTTTTCCTTTCTTATTTCTTTCTTCCCCCTTCCTCATTCTTCCTTCTTTCTCCTTCCTTTTTTTATTTTCATGCATTTTTATGTTGGTGTTGGAAATTTATTTGGTCATTGTGGATTGTTGCAAAATTTTTTGGCAATTATATTTTTAAAGGGTTGCTTGCATGTTCAATTTATTATTTTCATTGGATTATTTACCATGCATGCTATGTGTTTGTGAAAAAATCCATATGGCATCATGCACTTTTCTACATTATTCTATTCTACTATTTAATGCCTGCTTTTCACAAATTCCCTTTACTATTATATTAATTGAATTTAATTGTCAATACAAACGTGATAGTTTGTTACGAAGTGATGCTTGATCTATGCTACTCATGCCCTTGCCGGCATGCCAATAAACATCTTACATCTACTTACCCTATCGTGCACTTGTTCTATTCCCTTTGATGAACTTTTCACATGTTGTCATGACCATGTGTTCACTTCATTGATCTTTACCGTGCACTGATTATCACTCATTCAATCCTTTTCCTTGCTCTATCTCTTTAGATTTAATTTACTTTCTCTTCCTTTTATCAGAATGGCCACCAAGAAGGGTAGAGAGAAAGCTACTCCCAAACTACCGGCAAGAAAAGGAACAAAAAGAGCACCAGCTGAGGAACCACAACCCCCATCCACCTGCACATCTCAGCATACACCGAGGACGGTGCAATCTTTAAGTGTGGGGAGGTCGATACCGATCTCCGCGAATTAGTTAATCCCTTCTCAACACCAATGTTAATTTGTTAATTATTGCATTTGCGTGTTTATTTGATTTTATGCATTTAGTCACTACTTGGTTGAAGTAATATTTTCCTTTTCAAGAAATTTTTATAGTATTTCACTAATTTAAATTGAAAATTTTTTGTTAAATTTGTTTGAAGTTATATTTGGAATATGGTTTTTGAGCCAAAGAACACACAACCTGTGAGATTTTGAGCTTATTTACATGGTTACATTATTTAACCATAAATATTTTATTCTTGTGTGTTTTCTTCTCTATTATTGCAATCTTTACTTTGTTCCAATCTATATGTCCAATAATTAGTATATTTACATGCTTGCATATGATTGAGGCCATTACTTGTTTTAGCTCACTTATCCCAAATAAGCCTACCCTTTAAATTACCTTTGTTAGCCACTTTGAGCTTTTTAATCCCCTTCTGTTCTATAACCACATCAAGATCAATGCACATGTGATAAAAGTAAAGAAATATCAAAAGTTTGGTACATGAGTATGTGATACAAAAGTGGAAATTATGGGTAGTTAGGCATGAATTTAGAGTTATATAGAGTGTGTATGTGTGTTTATGTGAGAGTTTAGGCTATTCAATGATTCAATTTATAGCTCACTTAGCCATACATATATCCTCACTCTTGCCTTGGCCCCATTACAACCTTGAAAAGACCTCAAGATGTTTGCATTGGTATACTAAATATTGTTGATTGGTTAGATGAAGAACAAAGTTTAGAAAGCATGATTAGAGAAGAGTAGAGTGAATTACCCTAGACACTTGAGAGACTAGAGTGATATACACTGCCAGTAAGGGTTCAATGCTTGATTCTATGTTTCCTGCTTTCATGAGCTGTCTTCTTACAAGTTTACTTGTCTTTTATTGTGTAATTTAAATTAGTGGAATTTGATTCATGTTTGTCTTAGAGAACTTATTTACTTTTAACCAAGTAGGTAGAAACATTTTGCATGTAGTTGCATTCACATAGATAGGTTGCATTGCATACTCTCTATCATTCCTCTTCACTTCTTTATAGCTTCTCTTGAGCTTAGCATGAGGACATGCTAATGTTTTAGTGTGAGGAGGTTGATAAACCACTATTTTATGGTTTATCTTGTGCTCAATTGAGTGGTTTTTATCAAGCCTTTGCCCACTTACTCATATGATTTGCATGGTTTTACATTCTCCTTTCTGATTTTGTGCTATGATTGAAAACATGCTTCTTTGGCTTTTATTTTCTTTTATTTAATCCTCTATTAATACCATTAGATGCCTTGATATGTGTGTTAAGTGTTTTTAGAGATTACATGGCAGGAATGGCTTGGAGGATGGAAAGGAAGCATGCAAAAGTGGAAGGAATACAAGAAGTTGAAGGAAATCCAAAGCTGTCAACCTGACCCTCTCGCACTAAAACGATCATAACTTGAGCTACAAAGATCCAAATGATGCGGATTCAATTGAGTTGGAAAGCTAACGTCTGGGGTTTCGATTTGATATATAATTCGCCATAGTGGCCATATAGATAGGTGACACGAACGCGCGCTTCACGCGGACACATCGCATCTGCGAATCTCATTCCACGCATACGCGTGGATGACGCCTCCACGTCACTTTGCAGCGACCTGTACGGACCAGATTTCACAATCAGCGACTTCTGGGCTATTTCTGACCCAGTTTTCGGCCCAGAGAACACAGATTAGAGGCTATAAAGTGGGAGAATGCATCCATTCATAATTTATGCATTCATAATTCACAATTTTTAGTTTTAGATGTAGAGTTTAGTGAGAGAGGCTCTCTCCTCTCTCTTAGGATTAGGATTAGGATTTCTTTTCACTTCAGGATTATTTCATCTTCATATTAGGTTTAATGTTCCTTTTATTTATTTATTTCCTCAATTTAGTTTATGGATTTCTATGTTTAACTCAACTACTTTATTTGGCTACAACTGCCCATGTTATATTTGATATTTTTATTAATTCATGATTTTGAGGTATTTTAGATCCAAGATTCTTATTAAGCTTTTTTTATATTATTGGCTTTAATTGATTAACTGGAAGCTCTTGAGTTATCAACTATTCATGATTGATTGTTATGTCGGCTAATTAACTGAAATTCCACTAATTCTAGTCTTTCCTTAGGATTTGGCTAGGACTTGGGAAATCTAACCAATTAGTTCACTTGATTTTCCCTTGCTTACGCAAAGGTTAACTAAGTGGGATTAACTTCCATTCTTATAGGAGTAACTGGGATAGGACTTCCAAATTTTCATATCTTGCCAAGAGTTTATTTCATAGTTAATTATTTATTTTATTTGTCCTTTAATTTACTTGTTCCCCACTTTCAAAACCCTAATTTATAAAACCCATAACCAATAATAAGAACTTACCTCCCTGCAATTCCTTGAGAAGACGTATTCAAACCTCGGGTCGTCTTCTCAAGGAATTGCAGGGAGGTATGTTCTTATTATTGGTTATGGGTTTTGTAAATTGGGGTTTTGAAAGTGGGGAACAAGTAAATTAAAGGACAAATAAAATAAATAATTAACTATAAAGTAAACTCTTGGCAAGATATGAAAATTCAGAAGTCCTATCCTAGTTACTCCTATAAGAATGGAAGTTAATCCCACTTAGTTAACCTTTGCGTAAGCAAGGAAAAGTCAAGTGAACTAATTGGTTGGATTTCCCAAGTTCTAGCCAAATCCTAAGGAAAGACTAGAGTCAGTGGAATTCCAATTAATTAGCCGACATAACAATCAATCATGAATAGTTGGTAACTCAAGAGCTTCCAGTTAATCAATTAAAGCCAATAATGTAAAAAGCTAAGTAAAAATCATAATTATCTGGAATACCTCAAATCATACTGAATGGAGATGTCAATTCTAACATGGACAATGTTCATAAGCCAATTGGGCAACATAAATCAAATACAAATAAAATCATCAGAGTATCTAAAAGTAAAAGAGAAATATAAAGTAAAAAGGAATATTGAACCTGGAGCTCAGAAAAATTGTAAGTTGAAATAATAATAAATCTTAAATCCTTTAAGAGGAATCCTAATCCTAAATCCTAAGAGAGAGGAGAGAGCCTCTCTCTCTAAAACTACATCTAAATTATGAAAAGTGAATTATGAAAGCATAATCATGAATGGATGCATTCCCCCACTTTATAGCCTCTAATCTGTGTGTGTTCTCTGGGCCAAAAACTGCGTCAGAAATAGCCTAGAAATCGCTGATTGTAAAATCTGGTCTGTACAGGTCGCGGCAAAGTGACGCTGAGGCATCATCCACGCGTTCGAGCATATTGAAGTTCGCAGATACGACGCGGGCGCGTCATTCACGCGTTCGCTTCGCCTAACTTCAGGGCAGCTATGGCAAATTATATATCAAATCGAAGCCCCAGATGTTAGCTTTCCAACGCAACTGGAACTGCGTCATTTGGACCTCTGTAGCTAATTATAGCCATTTGAGTGCGAAGAGGTCAGGCTGGACAGCTTAGCAATTTCTCCAACTTATTGTATTCCTTCCACTTTTGCATGCTTCCTTTCCATCCTCTGAACCATTCCTACTCTGTAATCTCTGAAATCACTTAATACACATATCAAGGCATCTAATGGTAATAAGAGAGGATTAAACATAGGGAACTTAAGGCCAAAGAAGCATGTCTTCAATCAAAGCACATAATTAGGAAGGCAAATACAAAACCATGCAAATAGTATGAATAAGTGGGTAAAGAATAGATAAAAACCACTCGATTAAGCACAGGATAAACCATAAAATAGTAGTTTATCAACCTCCCCACACTTAAACATTAGCATGTCCTCATGCTAAGCTCAAGAGAACTAAAAGAGTGAAAGAGAATGGTAAGAATGTATGAAATGCAACCTATAAATGCAACTACATGCTAAGATGTTTCTACCTACTTGGTTAAAAATAAATAAGTTTTCCAAGACAAACATAAATCAGATTTCACTAATTCAAATCATATAAAATAAAGACAAGTAAACTTGTAAGAAGATAGCTCATGAAAGTAGGGAACATAAAATTAAGCACTGAACCCTCACAGGAAGTGTATATGCACTCTAATCTCTCAAGTGTATAGGATAATTCACTCTACTCTTCTCTAATCATGCTTTCTAAACTTTGTTCTTCATCTAACCAATCAACAAATATTTAGTATACCAATACAAATATCATGAGGTCTTTTCAGGATTGTAATGGGGCTGAGGTAAAGGTAAGGATGTACATATAAGGCTAAGTGAGCTAACAAAGTGAATCCTTGATTAGTCTAAGATCTCACCTAACATATACATACTTTATAAAATTTAAAATTCTTTATCTAGCTACCCAAATTTTTTCCACTTTTGTATTACATGCTCATGTATCAAACTTATTTTTGAATTTTGTCCCATGTGCATTGATTCTTTTTTTGCATTTGGGGAATTCTTTTGTATCCCCTTTATTTAAATACTAAAAAAATTTTTTTTATATACACATGGTAATTTAATTACTTTGATTTCACGTGAGCATGCTTCCCAAAATTTTTTATTTTGAAATATCTTTATTCTTTTCAACTTTCTACCTTGTTTCTATCATCCATGTTCCCATAAAGTTTCCCCACACTTAAACAATTACACAATTTCTATCTTAAGCTAACCAAGGATTCAACTTGGAATTTTTATTTTGTTTTTCTGCTTAAGGCTAGTAATGTGGTTTATAGAACAAGAGGGGATTAAAAGCTCAAGGGGCTAAAAAAGGTGATGTAAAAGGTGGGCTTATTTGGGATAAGTGAGCTAAAATCAAATAATGGCCTCAATCATATGCAAACATGTAAATACACTAAATATTGGACATATAGAATGGAACAAAATAAAGATTACAATCATAGAGAAGAAAAACACACAAGAATAAAATTTTATAGTTAAATAATGTAACCATACAATTGAGCTCAAAATCTCACAAGTTGTGTGTTCTTTGGCTCAAAAACCATGTTCCAAATACAACTTCAAAACAAGTTTAACACAAATTTTTCAATTTAAATTAGTGAAATACTATAAAAATTTCATGAAAAGAAAAATATTACTTCAACCAAGTGGTAAAATATGCACAAAATAAAACAGATATGCAATCAAACATGCAAATGCAACAATAAACAAACAAAGAAAATAGAATATTAGTGTTGAAAAGAAGGTAACTAACCCCTGAAAGTCGGTATCAACCTCCCCACACTTATAGATTGCACCGTCCTCGGTGCATGCTAAGTTATGCAAGTGGATGGGGGTTGTGGTTCCTCAGCTGGTGCTCTTTTTGTTCATTTTCTTGCCGGTGGTTCGGGAGTGGCTTTCTCTTTACCTTTCTTGGTGGCCATCCTGAAAGAAAACGAGGCAAGACATTAGCATTCAAGGGTTATAGCAAGGAAAAGAATAGGAAAGGTGGTAATCAATGCACAGGTATGGATAATGATGTGAACACATGGTCATGACTACATGTGAAAAGTTCATCAATGGGAATATAGCAGGTGCATGTAATAACAATTAAATGCAAGATGTTTATTGGCATGCTGGCAAAGGCATGAGTGGCATAGATCAAGCATTCAATGTCTAAGTTAGAATACCAAGTCTTTCAAACATATTTGTAATAACAATTATATTTAATTAATAAAATATAAAAGGAGTTTTTTGAAAAGCAAGCATTTCGAGTAGTAGAATAAAAGAAATCTAAAAATAGTGCACAATGCCATACGAGCGTTTTCACAAACACAAAGCATGCATATTAAATAAGGTATGGAAAATATTAATTAGAACATGCAAGCAACCCTATAAAAATAATATATAATTGTCGAATGATTTCTCAACAATCCACAAAATAAATATCAACACCAAAAAATATGCATGAATGCAATGAATGAAAGTATGCGGATAAAGTAAGTAAAATAGAAGGAAGGAAAAGAAGGATGAGAAGTTAAAGATATGGAGAGAAAGGAAGGAAGAAAGGAGGAAGGGGGAAGGAAGAAATAAGAAAGGAAGAGAAAAAGTAGGATTTGGGGAAGAAAAAGATAAGATATTTTGGCAGATTAAGATAAGCTGTGCGCCGCTGGTGACGCGGACGCGTGGAAAACGCGTTCGCGCGGGAAGCACGTAAGTGAGGTGACGCGGAAGCGTCGGTCACGCGGACGCGTGGCATGGTTTGTGCTAGTGGCGCGAGGGCAGCCTCGCGCTCGCACAACTCTCTGTTCGAAAATCATATTGCCACTTTTGAGGGTGACGCGGTCGCGTGGTTGACGCGATCGCGTGGATGGCCTAAATTTGAAAACGGCACGGACGCGTAGGGCATGCGTACGCGTGGCAGGGCTTGTGCTTCTAGCACGAGTCCAGCCCAATTCTAGCTCAACATTCGGCCATACACCCTTTTTACGTCGAATTTGAGGCACGCGTTCGCGTGGGTGACGTGGACGCGTGTGAGGCATTTTTCCCACATGACGCGGACGCGTCAGCGATGCAGTCGCGTGGATCAAGTTGTGCCAAAGGCACGCCTCCAGCCACGCTCTCGCGTGACTCTCTGTTTAAATTATTTTCTTTCCAACGCACTGGTGACACGGACGCGTCAGCGACGCTACCGCGTCGCGTGCGTGCTTTCCCCCCCTTTTTTTTGATGCAGTATGCAGAATGCAAAATGCAATGAATGTTATGCAAAAATTCCAGGTTCAATCAAAATTCAAAAATAGACAAAAATTCAAACTGAAGAAGAAACGATCATACCATGGTGGGTTGTCTCCCACCTAGCACTTTTAGTTAAAGTCCTTAAGTTGGACATTTGATGAGCTTCCTGTCATGGTGGCTTATGCTTGTACTGATCCAGGAATCTCCACCAATGTTTGGAATTCCAACAGCCTCCGAGGTCCCAAACTAGGCGTAGAAAGCCTTCAAGCAAGCTAAAGCAAATGACAAGGCCCCAAGAGTATTAATTTCTAGATTGAATTTCGAGGTCCCAAACCTTGCTTTTGCACCCGTCTTCTTGTTGAGCAATATTGTTCCATCTGGGTGGCAAGCAGTCTGAATTCTCACTGAAGCATCCAAACAACTTCCTAGACCCATTCAGCTGAGCTCTATACTAACCTTTGCGTTTAAACTTTGAGCTTCCAATGATAATGAACTTTGCAGGACAATTCTTACCACTGATCATCTTTCTCCTGCTCTTAATGCCACAAAGAGCTCTAAGTTGACCATCCGTCTCCAGTAGCCGATATTCAAGTGGAATTAGAAAGCTGAGGAATATGAATTTTACCCACTTGAATGTTGTGAAGGATGATGGCAACTTAGGGGGAGGTGTTTGGAATGAACGTGGAAACTCCACTCCCTTGTGCTCCTCTTCGACATCTGCCACCTCTTTGTAATCTTCAATATCAACCTCTTCCTTTTGGTGAATTTCTTCCAATTTAATCTCTTTTTCATTGTTCACCAAGGGCATGGGATGTTGTGCTTCTTCTTCTTTAATTTCCATGTCAAGTCCAATAGGAGAGGATTCAAATGTAGATAAGTATTCATTAATGATTGAATCCATCTCTTGATCGTCTCCTTCAAAGTCTTCAACTATGATATGTTTTGGAGGTTGTACACCCTCCTCAACATCAGCTTCAAATGTCTTTGAAGGATGCTCTTTAACTTGACTTTCCCATGGAGGTTCAGCATCTCCTAAGTCTTCAACCACTGCCTCCTCTTCTTCTTCAATCATTCCGGCTTCCTCCACTTGTTCTAATACCAAATCGTGCTGCTCATTATCCACCGGAGTGCCCAATTTCTCCTTCCTGCTACGTTCTTCAGTGGATTTCCCACATGAAGCCATGGAGGTTCTTTGAATGTCCAAACGTCGGAAAGGTAATCGATTTCTTGCTTGATCCAGGTATTTAAGTATTAAATCGTATTCATCCTTGATGATTTTCTGTTCAACCATTTCTTCACCTTCAAGTACAAAATCCTCCTTGATGGCTTCTTTTCTATGATAACTCTCTTCAACTACTCCTTCATCTGCAAAGGTCTCTACTACCTTTACCTTTAGTGCCTCCTCGAGCTCCTTATTAAGTATGAATTCGCGAAGATGATCCTTTCTCTCTTGTTCCATGTCAATAGTATCATTGGGATCATATTGCTCTTGGGTTGATGGATGTGGGTGCTCTTCCATGGGTAGTGGTGATGGGATGGGTGGATCATTGTGTGGTTGAGATGAAAGTGCATTGGAGCTTGAGGGTTGAATATTGGGGGTGGAGGGTTGGTTCATGCAGGATATGAGTGCTTGAAGAGTAGAGGTGAGACTAGTGATAGAGGCAAGTTTGCTTTCCATGGAGGTTTGGGGTGGATAGGAGGGTTCGTTTGTCGGGAGAAAAGGTTCATAACACGGAAGTGGTTCCTCTTGATAAGGATATGGAGATGGTGTATATTGAGGTGGTAGTTCTGGGTATGGTTCATATGGTGGTTGGTGTGGTGAATAAGGATTGGGGTCATATGGAGGTGAATGGTGGAAAGGGACTTGTGAGTGTGGTGGTTCAAAGTTATGTTGTGAGGATGGTCTCTGAGCATACGGTGGGGCTTGTTGGTAGCTACTAGGCGGTCCACCATATCTATCAGCTTGGTATGCATTGTAGGATGGTCTTTGTCTGTGATATCTTGGAAGGTATTGTTGCCTAAAGGGTTTATCAGATCCTCTTGGCTCCGTCCATCTTTGATTGCTTTGACCTTGATGCATATTCCTGTTATAGCTTCCATTCCTTGCAACAAAATTAGAACCAAACTCAAAGCGAGAGGGGTGAGAATTCATAGTAGTTATCAGAAATAAGGGGGAAAAGAAGAAACAAATAAACAAGTAAAAGAAAAAAAATTTTGAAAAATATTTACAATAACCAATAATAAGGCACACGTTTGCAATTCTCTGGCAAAGGCGCCATTTTGAAATACTTAGCCATACATATATCCTCACCCTTGCCTTGGCCCCATTACAACCTTGAAAAGACCTCATGATGTTTGCATTGGTATACTAAATATTGTTGATTGGTTAGATGAAGAACAAAATTTAGAAAGCATGATTAGAGAAGAGTAGAGTGAATTACCCTAGACACTTGAGAGACTAGAGTGATATACACTGCCAGTAAGGGTTCAATGCTTGATTCTATGTTCCCTACTTTCATGAGCTGTCTTCTTACAAGTTTACTTGTCTTTTATTGTGTAATTTGAACTAGTGGAATTTGATTCATGTTTGCCTTGGAGAACTTATTTACTTTTAACCAAGTAGGTATAAACATTTTGCATGTAGTTGCATTCACATAGATAGGTTGCATTGCATACTCTCTATCATTCCTCTTCACTTCTTTATAGCTTCTCTTGAGTTTAGCATGAGGACATGCTAATGTTTAAGTGTGGGGAGGTTGATAAACCACTATTTTATGGTTTATCTTGTGCTCAATTGAGTGGTTTTTATCAAGCCTTTGCCCACTTATTCATATGATTTGCATGGTTTTACATTCTCCTTTTCGATTTTGTGCTATGATTGAAAACATGCTTCTTTGGCTTTTATTTTCCTTTATTTAATCCTCTCTTATTACCATTAGATGCCTTGATCTGTGTGTTAAGTGTTTCAGGCTTTATTGGCCATGAATGAGTGAGAGATTGGGAAGGAAGCTTGCAAAAATGGAAGGAACACAAGAAATTGAGGAGATGACCAGCGAGAAGTGACGCGTACATGTCAGCGACGCGACCGCGCGGAAGAAAGGAATTCGCAGTGACGCAGCTGCATGAGTGACGCGGACGCGCGGATTGGGAAAGCAGAAGCGACGCGGAGGCATGGACGACGCGCCCCCATGGAAAAGAAAAACGCCGAATGACACATCCGCGTGAATGACGCGTTCGCATGACATGTGCGATCTGCAGAATTACAAAAGTCGCTGGCAGAGATTCTGGGCCGGATTTCAACCCAGTTTTCGGCGTAGAAACACAGATTAAAGTCAGGGAACATGCAGAGACTCGAGGGGTTTTCATAACTCACAATTTTAGGTTTTAGATGTAGTTTTTAGAGAGAGAGGCTCTCTCCTCTCTCTTAGGATTTAGGATTAGGATTTTTAGAAATTAGGGATTTATCTCATCTTCACATCAGGTTCCATATTCCTTTATTTTGACTTCTCTTCTACTTTGAGATACTTTAATGCTTTTATTTGTATTTGATTTATGTTGCCCAATTGGCTTATGAACTTTTCCATGTTAGATTTTACTGCTTTGAATGAATGTTATTTGAGGTGTTCTAGATATTTATGATTTTAATTTAGCTTTTTATATTATTGGATTTAATTGATTAACTGGAAGCTCTTGAGTTATCAACTATTCATGATTGATTGTTATGTCGGTTAATTAACTGGAATTCCACTAACTCTATTCTTTCCTTAGGATTTGGCTAGGACTTGGGAAATCTAACCAATTAGTTCACTTGACTTTTCCTTGCTTACGCAAAGGTTAACTAAATGGGATTAACTTCCATTCTTATAGGAGTAACTAGGATAGGACTTCCGAATTTTCATATCTTGCCAAGAGTTTATTTTATAGTTAATTATTTATTTTATTTGTCCTTTAATTTACTTGTTCCTCACTTTCAAAACCCAATTTACAAAACCCATAACCAATAATAAGAACATACCTCCCTGCAATTCCTTGAGAAGACGACCCGAGGTTTAAATACTCAGTTATCAATTTTAAAAGGGTTTTGTTACTTGTGACAACTAAAACGTTTGTAAAAAAGGTTGATTGCTTGGTTTAGTAACTATACTTACAACGAGAGTTTACTATAACTTCTAAACTATCAATCTTCCGTTCTTCAATTATCAATTAATGATTTTCTTTTGGTGGCTAAGGATCTTTTGCATTTAGTGAAAGGTCTTTGATTCCACATTCATTTAAAACGTATTTTTATATAAGTATATAACATATACATATACATATATAGATTGCGGGTTGATCGAGTTGGGTTGAGGTTCAACCCGCACCCTACCCGACCCGTACGAGAATCCTACCCGCACCCTACCCTACTCGCTGCAGATCGAGTTGACAACCCTACCTAACCGGGTGGGATCGAATTGGGTACCCGCAGATAGGGTACATATTGCCACCCCTATTTGCAACTACAAAAACTTGAAATTTTGGAGGGTTGTTTGTCACACCATCTTATCTAACAAGACAATAATAGTGACGTTCTCTCATCTTCTCTCGTTTTCTCCCATATTTCCTTTTCTTCTCTTCAACTCTTCTTCTTTATTCTTTGTTCCTTTCTTTTTTCTTATATCTTTTATTGCTGCTCTCGCTTATGACTCCCTTCCTTCTTTCTTTCACATCATTTCTTTTTTTATTAATGAAAAAGACTTTTTTTATAAAATTATTTATTTTTAAAAAAATGATAACTTTTTTAAAAAAATAAAAAATTTTAAAATATTACAGCACACATGTGTATATCCGAAAACAAAAGAAATTTATGTTTGTCTCTAATTTTATTCATCAAAATTTTTTATAATTAAACTTTATACTCATTCTCAAGACATAATTTATCATTCAAAATATCTATATATATTTTTTTAAATTAACTCTAATATTTTTTTGTTGTTGTGTCGTTTGGCATTTTTATTACTGAAATTTTCTTTGATTACTTTCACTTTTAAAAATAAAAAAAAAAAACATAAAATATGGATGCATGCATTTCGTCTTACAAGATTATATTGTATCCAAGGGGCCAAGCACAACTAGCTAGCACCTAATTATTTGATTAATAATTAGGTTTTTTTTAATATCTAATCAAAGGTTCGAATAATCCTAGTAATACCTATATGGGGAAGATTTCTTGGTTGATTGTTATCGATATTAGATAAATAAAAAAGAAAAACTTACAATACTATGAATTTGTTTGGGTGGGCTTCTAAAAATTTTTTTTTAATTTATTTTTTTTAAAAGATCTTATGTAAAAGTAAAAGTAATTTTATGTTTAGATATCTCATGTAAAAAGATCTTTTTATTTATTAATTATGTTTAGATATAACAATATAAAAGTATTTTTTTGTTTATTTATTACAAAAAAACATCTTTTTTAAAAAAAAATCTTTTATAAAAAGATGTAAATTACAGTTTTTCAAAAAAGATGTTTTTTATTTTTCTAGTACTTTTATTTTTACTACTAAAAATTTGCTAAACACACTAAAAAATAAAAAAAATTATTAAAAATTTTTTTTTATCAAAATAATAATGTCCAAATAAATACTATGTTATTTTTTTTAATACCTATTTTCATGCATTTACCCTTTCTCTATCTTTTATATAATTGGTAATTTGGAATATAAGCAAATGGAAATAATTGATTCTCTATTCTATATTTTCTAATTAATAGACAATTACTTGTATAAAAAATGACAATTATATTTTTTAAACTGAGGAGCGGTAGGAATGAATTTATTTTACTAAAACGAACACCATAAATATTTCTGACAATAGGTTCGGTATTATCTATAATACTCAAATATAACGCATGAACACCTTTCAATGAAAAAAGTTATATTATTATTATTATTATTATTATTATTAAAGTATATAATAAATAATATAATTGAAAATTAAAATATAAGCTTAAACCACAATGCTGATAAGGTTAAACACAGAGCAAAGTAATTCTGACTAGTAAATAATTTATTATTTTAATAGTCTATGTTATCTTTAGTCGTTTATCACGCGTGATTCATCTTAAACACGGTAGCTACCTTTGGCCGCAATACGAGACAAAATTAAATCTATATTCTGTTGAGATGAAGTTTTATGATTTGAGCTAACCGAAAAGGCATTTGACATAATAAACAATATTCTATTATTGACTATTGAGTAAAAACAGAAACGAAGCCATGACTTTAGACTTAAATAGATAGACAGATATAAAAGGGTGAGAAAGGAGAACATATGCAGAGAATGTGTGTGTGTAAAGAATGTTAAAATTAGGTGTCTTTGCTATGCTACCAAAATGTTTCTTTATGCTTTTCCTTATATAGCTATTTATAGGGTGCATGAAATTTATACCTATACCTAAAAAACAAAACCAATTATTAAGACACTAAGTGAAAAAAGTAATTGATCGCCACGACTATATATATTGTTTTATAATTATTAAAAAAATCTTAAAAAATAAATAGATAAAATATTACTTCAGTCTAACGTCTGAATTAAGTTTTAATTTCGTCCTAACATAAATTAAGTTTTTTAAAGTATCTTAGAGTATGAAATTGAGAAGAATACCATCAATTGATAAATGAATCTTTCACCATTTTTGTTGACAATTTACTAGAAGATATCTCAAAAAGAGAGTTATTTCATTTATTCAATTGCATAGAAAGAATCAATGATATATATCTCTCTCGAAAGTAGAAGAATGGTATGCTATACCTTTTTGTCTTTATACAGTATACAACAAAAGAAATGACCCTGACGGCTATAGTAAACATAGATCACATGAGATTACGAGGTAAAACGATCTCAGTAAGAGAGGCTAAGTATAGAAGGACGATGGAAGAAAAGGAAAAAAAGGTGCACATTGAAGATAGAGTAAGGAATGCTACTGAGAGTAGACAGACTTAACGTGAGAATAATACGGTTACTCATATAGATGCGGAAGTGACAATGAAGAATACAACAGTTATAGACCCAAATGGTAATGGATGGACAAAGAAGGTTGAAGTGTCAGTTGCACAAGAGAATAGGGGTTGGCTGCTAGCAAGGAGTTTAGTAGGGGGAACAACCACGGCTATAGATTTCAACACGTTGAAGAATGCTATTAGTAAGAACCTGCCTCAGACTATTCAAGTCCGAGAACTAGGAGCGCATAAGGCATTATTAAATTTTGACACCGTATCGCATGCGGAGGAGTCTTTCACCTTCAAAATGAATAGTCTCCTGCAATTCTTTCATAATGTTTGGAAGTGGAAAGAGTCGGAATGAAGTAAGACTAGAAAAGTTTGGGTAGAATATTTTGGAGTGCCGCTGCATGTATGGTTCGCAGAAACGTTCAAAACAATACGTGGACAATGGGAGAAGGTAGTACAATGTGATGAGGTGACAGAATTAGGATTATCATTTAGCTTTGGAAGAGTTTAAATTGATACATGTGTGTTTGATGTTATTAGTGAATGGATTCACATATCAATTGGCACTAGTGGGTTTGATGTTTTTGTAAAGGAGGTGGGATGTGAAATATATGGAGCGGAGAGTGTTTTGGATGTTGGAAGTTCACGAACTCCGAAGACAAACCATGATTTAGAAAAAAGAGAAATGATGATGCTGGTGGCAATGTGGGAAACAGCGGCCGAATTGGTGGTGGCGGGGCCAAGGGGCTACGGTGAAGAGAAAGGTAGAACAATAATTCACGACATATTTTTTAATTTGTTGGGCTAGGTTTATTCAAACTTAAAAAGGTAATAGTCCCAACTGCATTGAAGGAGATTAATGGAGGAGAGGATTATGGGGATCATGATTTGAGTTTGGAAGGAGATTCGAAAAGGAAGTTCTCTTAGGTACATTCAGATTGGGGTCATGGGCTTCATGTCGGTGGTATAAGGGCTGAAAGAACATTTACTTTGGGTCAATCACAAAGATAAGGAAAATAAAATAAGTAGTGGTGGAATATGCTGCTTGGACCATAATAATATTAGACCAACAACTACACTTAACATAGCTGGGTCAAATGAGGGAGGAGTGTGTGATGAACAATGAGATGGAAAAGCTGGGGAGGGTCGAAAGCGCACAAAACGGGTTGCTCATAAATTAGCGTCAGTGACGGAAGAAATGCACAGTGCTGGCTCTTCATTGATGAGCAGTGCCTGTGCACCGCCAGCAGCTGACTGTTGGCAAGGCATTGCCTTGTGCAAATTGGTCGCACATCAGTCGTCGGGGGAGGATTTATGCCGACCTCGAGCAGTGCCAAATGGGAGCCAACTCCTGAACCGCGGTGGTGACGGTGCTAGGAATGGGGTTGTGGGACAGAACGAAAAGGAGACAAGCCATGTGGTTGAGCCATCGTAGATGCTCTTGGACTGCAGTGGCCACAGTGCTGGGAATGTGGCCGCGAAGTAGATCAAAACGGAGGGGATCTAAGTGGTATACCTACCGCAGATGATGGTCGTTGAAGAAGGATGCCATGGAGAAATTTAAGTGTTGTTGAATCACACCACAAAAGTTCGAATCCATTAGAGGCAGGCGGCGAAGCAAGAGTTGTGTTACCAGAAACAGGGATAGCTTGGGAGGCACAGTATGCAGATGGCACAGGATGTGAGGTTGATGAAGCTGGATTCGAAACTGAACCAGAGCATGTGAATGCACGGATGATGAGAGGTTAAAATGGGAGGAATAAATGAAGGAAAACACCTGGGAGTTAACAGTTGAGTCTAGTGCAATTTTACAGAACGAATAAAAAGATATTAAGGCAATACTACAAGCTCAAAACAAGGAAATTGCAATTAAAAGAAGGCTAGAGAAACAAAAGTAAAAAGTGAGAAGGAGCAGACCCAAGAACCACAATAAGGTGTGTAAAAATATTTTTAAATAATTTATAATTGTTGGAATATTAGGGTTTAAGGGATGATGATAAGTTGAACATGGTAAAAGAACTGAAAAAGAAATTTAGATTGAACATGTTGGAGTTTATTGAAACTAAGAGAGAAGTGTTGACTAAATTTGACATAATACGTATTTGAAAAAATGACATGGTAGGTTGGGAATATGTTAAATATGTAGGTGCTTTTGGAGGATTACTGTTAATGTGGGATGTTATATTGTTTAAAGTAAGTAATTATTATAAAGGAAAGCGACGGTTGTGTGTGGAATGAGTGATGGCTAAATATAATGTTAATTGTGCTTTTTGCTTAGTGTACGAAGTGTATATGCGGGCTGACAAACTTGTGATGTGGGAGGAGTTGAGCTATATTATGGGATTGTGCTAGTTTCTATTTTTCTTCATGGAGATTTCAATCAAATAATGCAAGTAGAGGAAAGAAAAGGAGTGAGTAAGCTACTGGTGTTTTCAGAAGAGTTTAAGCACTGGGTACAAGGTATGCAGCTGGTAGACTTACCTCTTAATGATCGTAAGTTAACGTGGTTCAAGGGTCGATAGTAGAGTCGCATTGATAGGATACTAGTTAGTGTAGATTGACTTGAAGAATTTTCAGATACTCGCCTGAGAGGTGAATCTCGAGTGTTATCAGATCACTGCCCTTTGATTGTTGAAAATTCAATGGAGCATGGGCCCAAGACCGTTTAGAAACTTAGATTCTTAGTTCACTCATGAAAAAATTTTGAGGATGATAAAAGAGGATTGGAGAAAATTGAGGGATGATCAATTCACAACCAAGCAAAAGGCGCTAACGATACCGTTGAGAAGTTGGCATAGAGACCACTTTAGTGACATGGATAATAGAATAAAGAGGTTGGAGGATGAGATAAAAAAAAAATTGATTTGGAAGGAAATTCATTGGAAGCAGATGTCTCAGCTCGGCATGCAAGGGATATGGATAAGAATACTAGATACTTTCAGCAAGTAGCCTTGACTAGAAGAAAGAGCAACAGAATTGATGCACTTTTACTTCATGGAAGGTTGGCACGAATTCAGGATAGAATTATGGTTGCAATTATAGGGTTCTATAAGGATTTGTATCGACAGGAATATACTCCCATGATTGATTTTCGGGAAGGGATGGTAAAAAAGATTGAAAAAGAAGAGGGTACAGCGTTGGAAGTCATGCCCTCTACTGAGAAAAATAAAGAGGCAGTGTGGGACTGTGAGTTGACTAAAGTTCTAAGTTATGACAGGTATAACATGAACTTTATGAAGAAGGGTTAGGATGAGATTGGACAGGAACTCGCTGCAGCTATATTAGGGTTTTTTCAAAGTGCCAAACTACCAACGAACGCAAATATAACGTGGGTGACATTAGCTCCAAAATTTGTGGGTGTCAAGGAGATCAAAGACCTTCTACCAATCAGTATGATTGGATGTGTGTGATATCGAAGGTATTGGTAAGAAGGATGAGTTCAATGATGCCAAGATTAGTGGGGAAGACACATAGTGCATTTGTGAAGGGATGAAAAATACATGACAGAGCTCTCATTACATGTAAAACGGTTCAATGGTTGAAGATGCACAAGAAGAAGGCGGTGATTATCAAGCTAGATTTCAAAAGACATATGATATGGTCAAGTGGAGTTTTGTAGATATTGTGTTATAGAAAATGGGCTTTGATCATAGATGGAGGGCATAGGTGAAGGAATGCATAACTACTGCCTCCATGTCGGTTCTAATTAATGGATCACCATCCAAGCCGTTTAAGATGGAGAAAGGCCTAAGATAGGGAGATCCTCTATCTCCATTCTTGTTTGTTCTAATTGTTGATGTGTTGCATAAGATATTAGGATGGTAGGAGAGACAATCAGGAATAGACGCATATCTCCATTGTTGGTTGGGAGAGATAATATAGAACAATCACATCTCCATTTTGTGGATGACACTATTCTATTTTTCCCACTAAAGACAGAGACAATTCTAAATTATAAGAGGCTTCTGCGATGTTTTAAACTCATCTCTGGTCTGAGTATTAATTTTGACAAGTCAAATTTAATCTCAGTTAATTATGAGCAAGAGTTGGTGACAAATATGTGTGAAAAACTAGGATGTATGAAAGTTGTTCTATCTGTGAGATACCTTGGGATTTTTTTAGGAGCAAATCATCGGCTGGTGAAGACCTGAAAATCAATTATAGATAAGATGTAAGAGAAACTCAGCTGCTGAAAATCAAAGGTAATCAATAAAATTGAAAAGTTAGTCCTTATCAAGTTTATGCTTAATAGTTTGCCAGTCAACTATCTGAACTTGTACAAGATGCCAAAAGTAGTTTTAGAGAAGTTGATTGCATTGCAAAGGAGATTTTTATGGGATAAAGTGAATGGAAATAATATTATGCCACTTGTAAAATGGGAAGTGATGCAAGCGCCGAAAAAACTAGGTGGATTAGGGGGTGGAGGATGCGGTGATTAAAAATACAACGTTTCTATTTAAGTGGCGGTGTCACTTCTCAAAGGAGGATTGTCCTCTATGGAAGAAGATTGTTTGTTCGTATAATGATTTGAATCCAGATTTAATGTTATCAAATCAGGTACTACCGTCAAGAGGGGTCCCTGTAAAGATATCTGCCAGCTGAATTTCAAGGAGTAACAGGTGAGAGATAAGATTATTAGTGGAATGTCTATGGAGTTAGGGGATGGGAGAAGAACATGATTTTGAGAAGATAATTGGCTACAAGGTGGGCTGTTAAAAGGTAGTTTTCTGAGACTTTTTTCTGTTTTAAACCAATAAGGATCTGTGATACGGGATTGTGGATTTTGGGATGGGATAGAGTGGATATGAAATTTTCATTAGATGAGAGAGTTATTTCAATGGGAGTTGGAACTTGTCAATCAACTCCATAAAAAGTTAAGACCAGTTAAATTATCAACTGGTAGAGAGAACAAAGTGATGTGAAAATTTGATAAAAAGATATTTTTTTTTACTAACTTCTTTGTGCAGGTGTTGCAAAAAGAGACTATTTCTGAGGAAGTCACAAGTTATAGCTTCACTAGTGCAATTTGGAGAGGATTGATGCCGCCAATAATTGAACTTTTGCTTCATTTGTCTTAGTGGAAATGGTGAATACTGAAAAGAGATTGAGTAGATTAGAAGTTATTCATCAAAGTGATAATACTTGTGTTCTGTGTGAAAAAGATGTAGAATTGTTCGTCATCTGTTTCTTTGCTGTGAGTTTACCTAGCAGATATGGTGCGCGTGGTTGACATACTTTGGTAAAACTTGAGTTGTCCCGGATACGATCAAAGAACTACTTGAGAGTTAGGCAGGAGTGCTTAGTAGAAAGCATAAGCAGACAACGTGGCTGATTGATTTTTTTGTAGTAATTTGAAATATCTGGCTAAAACGCAATGCGAGAATTTTTTAAAATAAAGAGAATAGTGTCAAGGACGTTAAAAATGAGAACGTTTTTGAACTACAAGAAATTGGAGTAGTGTAGTGATGATCTATTTGGTTATTGATGGTAATTTTGAAGATGACAATGGATTGTCATTTGTGTGTCCCTTGTGCTTTGTTATAGTTGTCTTCTTTTCTTGAGCTTTATTTTAGTGTGTTGAGTTTTCTTTGTTTAAAAAGAAAATTATAACGTCATATTTTTGACATAATAGTCCAAAGACTAAAAATAAAATAAAATAAAATAAAATATTTAACATAAAAATAAAACATTTTAAATATTACAAATAAAATCAAAACTTAATAAAATTATTAAAGATTAAAATTATATTTTATTCAAATAAATTATAGTTAACATATGTTTTAGTGATATATAATAAATTTATTATTAATAAAAAAATTTAAATATTATTATTTAATAAATATAAAATAAATATATAAAAAATTTAAATTTCTTATAAAATTTTTATTTTATAATGTTAATACGTGCCCTTAAGACATATGATAGATGAACCGACAGATTAATGCACACAACAACTATGCCTAGCTAGCTTTACCAATAGGCTAGAAATAATAACGGGGCATTGGTTAATGATGATTATCTCATCGAAGGAATACCCGTCACTTATACATTAATTAAATAAAAAAAAGGTGCTTTAATTTGATGGTGGTTTTGTTGAGGGTTTGTTATGGAGTATAAGAGAAGAAGTAACAAGTGGATGGGAGTGGGGGACTACCATGTGACATGTATGTTGTTTAAAGGACATAAATTGCATGTTAGCTAGCTTAGGTTTTTATCTGGCAAAAGGGCCCCTTTCAAGCACTAACTAATAATTAATAACAACATAAAGAAAAGGTTTAAAAAACAAATGCACCTCCTCGTTTTCCTATTTTTTTTTAGGAAAAAAAAAACACTTTCATCCAAATTTGCTTTTTAGGCGTTTGCCTTCTTTCCTACAATAAGATAAAAACACCCAATTGGAAAAAAGAGAGAGTGAAATTTCTATATTAGGTATGGAGCAGGCTGGATGGTGAGAAAGAGCTTAATTAAATGGGAAAAAAAAAAGTAAAAGTTAATTAAAACCATTACTATGAAAAGGAGGGGGAACACACATTGCATATCAACCTGGGAAACTGAAATGATATCTTTTTTTCCTTTTCTAAACTGAGTACAGTATCTAGATTTGTTTTTGGACAACAGT
>NC_029776.3:42268300-42273720 GCF_000817695.3 Arachis duranensis | reverse complement strand
TAATATATAAATATATATATATAAAAAATGATATTTCATAATGTTTAGTGGTATTTATCTATCTCGAAAACTTTTTAGATGTTGATGAAAACTTTTATTAAGCTATAATCTTTGTGTTCGTTACCTGGTTATCTTGGGTACTTGACAGGTCGAATGATGGTGAGAAGGTGAGTGGATGAGATTTTGAGATGACGTGGAGGAAAGGCCAAGGTGCAAGTTGGAGACGTCGGAGGTGATGAGTCGAGGAGGGGTGATCACCTGTAAGGACACTCCGACGGTCAAGTCAGTATCCGTACGAGTTGGTAACCAAATTAGGTAAGATGATGTGTACCTTGGGGGGAGAGCTGACCTCCTCTCCCCTTTTATACCGTGCGGAGTGGGCCCTGAAATTGACCTAGTCCACTGCCCAAGAAGCTTCTATGAGCTGTCGTAATCCACGTGAAAAAAGCAGGTCGTTCGGGCGTCGGGTCGGGAATTTGGGTCCCGCCCGGTGAATCCGACCCGACCGGCACGCTAAGCGTGATGTTTGGGTTGCGCTGGCAGTGCAGCCGTACGTCGGCCGGGTCAGGTATTGAGGACTGACCCGTTAGATTTCTTTTGTGAGGAATAGTTTGGACTTGGGTTAGAAGTGATGCTCCGATCCAGCAATTAGTGAAACTGGACTTGTAACAGTCCGTAACACTTTGAATCAAATGGAAGGTATCATTTATAATTAAGGCACTCTTAGGATTGAGTTAGTTAAAGTTCAAAATATATAAAAATTAATGTTAAATAGCATACTATTGAGTAAATATTTCTCTCGGTATTTATAATGCAACTTTAATTAGTTTTGGAGAATATTTTTAAGGGATTATTCCAACTGAATCTAGCGAGATATGATTCAATTCTAATATCTCATATTCCTGTGATGGTCCAAAAAGAATGTGATTAAGGCGGAAGGATACTTTAAAAGCCTAATTGGATATTATACCTTAACACAAGTGTACTTTTCTCTATAAACAAATAACTATATGATTTCATGTTCAAATTATGGATTTGTAACAAATTAAAGTTTCAAATTATTTGTTTTAGTAAACTCCCGATGTCATCATCAATCAAACTCAAGAAGGATGAAGTAAAAGTTATCTTTTAAACTTCTAGGATAAAACATTTACTCGCTATTTAAAAAGAATAACAAATTAAATTAATCATTCCATGCATATAAAATATATATAATTTTTACATGTATGAGTTCGTCTATTTATATCTGAAAGTTTTTTTCCCTCTATGTTTTTTGTCAAGAAAGAAACTGATATATAAATTATTCCTTTTTCAGTTTGTAAGAAATGCTTGTCCGAAAATTGGAGGGGGACAAAACATTATGGGATTTTTATTTTTTATTTTTGTGGGGAGAAGGTTGTGAAGATGAGATATGCGTGTTGGTATGTCAAGTGATGAACTTAGGGGCAAAAGGGTTGGTTGTTATTTTTTATTATCCATAATCCAATAAAGATGGATGTCAAGCTGGAAATTAAATAGGGAGGGCGGGTAGTGTCATTGTTTGAGAGCAACCAAGTCAATAAACAATAATAATAACAAGCATTGGAACAAAGCCATACGCAGAAAAGGGTCAATATATTATTAAAGAGATGTATTCCTATTTATCTCGTGTATGTTTGTGTGCTCTTGGGTCCTTTGTACCGTTATTAATATTTCCACAAGGGAGAATAAAATTTATCATATCATTAATTATTCAACTAGTCAAAATAAAGCAAGGAAAGAGAGAACAAATCAATACATCATAGTTAGGCAAACGTCATCTTCAACCCCCTTCATATGCCACTTTCTTTCTCTTTCATAGATTCTACCTATTTTATTAAGTTTTTTTATAAAACTAAAAATAGCGATATATTTTAATATTATAATTTTTTATTTTTTTTTAAATTATAAAAGATACATAAATTAAAAAGTTTAATTTTTGTATCTTAAATTTTTTAAATTTTTTTAACATAAATTAGACCGTATGAGTTTTGTATCTTTTATAAATTAGACAGTCCAATTTTTGTATTTTCACAAATTGAAATGTTTGATTTTTGTATTTCTAATAAATTGGACCAATTTCTACTTCTCTATTTAAACGGTTCTACATTTAAAAATAACACTCAAACAATCTGTATTTTAAAAAAACACCATTACCACTCCAATATAAAAACAAAAAATTCATTTTATTACTTATTTATTATTTATACATTCATTTGACTAAAACATACATGCGTACGTGTCGAACATGTTTATACATCGAATGGTAGGCAATTTCGTTTTCTTTCTAATAATATTAACTTTAAACTCCAACAAGAAACCTTATGGCGAGAGAAACAATCAATAGGGTAAAATTTTTTAAGTTGGATCAAATCGGCCAATTCATCAGAGTCTAATTAAAAACTAATTATTTGATTGATCGGATTTATGTGAAGAAAAAATTATAATTTTAAGAATCAAATCAAATGAGTCAATTTAGTCACTAAAAGAATTTTGAATTGCTGACAGTCTTACGATGATTTTGTTGGTGATAATCAATTTTATTGATGATTAAGTTGATGTTTGTGAAATTTTGTCGATCCAAATCTATCTCATTTGTAAAATTTGACCATTAATACTGAAATTTGTCTGTGATTTATCTCATTAGTAAAATTTCAAAAATTGGTTCGTGGTTTTGAACTAGTCCAAAAATCTGTAAAACCGTTGAATTGGTTGAACGAATATAATTTTTATATATAAAATATATTATTTTATAATTTTTGGTTTAATTCTGATTGATTTTTGGTTAAATCGTAGTTGAATTTCTGTTAAATCTTTAAATGTTTGATGGACTTCATGGTTCAATGATCACCTAATTTTCAAAACTTTGATAACAATAACATCCTATCTTAATCTTAGTAGAATAGTAGCAAATAAAAATAAAAAAAACATGCCATGCATGCACGTACAGTATATGATGGTATAGCTTTATGTCCTATTCACAAATAAGAAAGAGGATATGTGCCAAAAATAATAATGTGAATTTGGCCTAACCAAAGCAAATAAAATTATCCTCTTGTTTTGGCTCAGTAAAATTCTTCCAACCTTCCAAAATAGTTCATCTAAAACACCGTGAAAATTAAATGACCAAACATTAAAGCTTCGGCAAAAGACGCTGAACATGTGATAAAACTACGGCTAGAAAAGAACAAGAGACACTACAAGGTTTTTGTTTATTTGTGGAGCTTTTTTTTATTTGTGGAGGTTTATAACCTCTACCAAATAGTTTGTGGGGATTTCCAAAACCCCTAAAATTTGAGGTGTTACGAGGTCTTTTGTAGGGGATTTTGTGTGTGTTTAGTGGAGGTTTTATATTTAACTTTTATGGGTTTTAAATTACTTTTGTGGCAGTTTAAAATCCCCACAAATTGATTTTTCAATTTGACACAAATTAACTATTTTGTGAGATTTTCAAACCTCTACATCTTGTAGTTATTTATTTTTAATTTAAAATCATTTATTAATCTCAATTTAAAATCCTAAACATTCATTAATCTCATCTCATTTACATATTCTCAAATTAAAAATTTATTTTTTAATATCAAAATTTAAAAACTAAATCTTTCATAATACAATTTCTCAATATAAGACAATTCTAAATATCCATAACTTTTATTAGCTTCTCCGCCACAACCTTCATTAGCTACAGTGCAACACAGCATGCTACAGACAAACATTCTAAGAATAGAAGGAATAAAATAAAAAATATACAAAAGAAATATCTTCTTTCATGAATCAACTTGTATCTTTTACAAGCTGCAACATCAAACTATCCATTCGAGATGCACAAAATTCAACAAGAAATAAAAGTCTAAAAAGGAACAAATAAAATGATACAAACATGCAAGCATATAGTTTTAATTTAGCAGAATAAGTAAACATATAAACTCTGAATAAAAGTAAACAGTAAAGCTAATTTTAGAAAAAACAAAAGATGTTATACTTTACAAAAAGTTCTGTATTCCTTTTCAAGGCACTTGATACATGTCTTCAAACAGTATAAATAGCAAGCCCTTACACAGTCCTTTGTCTCTTTATTATAGTGTCTTCTGACAAGTTCATCTCCTCCAATGCCAACGTTACTACCTCTAAACTTGGCCACAATATTCCATCCATATCTACCAGTGACATCAAAGCAGGGCTTGAGCCTCACAATACCCTGAAAGAAATAGTTCAGTGACATCAAAATGACCAGTTTGAACATAGATGAGCTTCATATCTACCAGTCCACCTATGCCTAAATAATTTAACAAAGATTTATTAATAAGAAAGCAATTATATATGCAAATCATTGAACCTATTATTGTTCAAACACTAGTCTTTCTAACAGCAACAAAAGCACCAACCTTGTAACACCTCTATATTGAGATGTTCTCTGGCCAAAGGTATCAATGAATTTTCTATGAGCAATTTGCTTCTGGTTCTGCTCCACCATTTCATCATGCACCCTCTTCTTTGTAGTGCTCATGACAGCATGTGATGCTTGTTGTGAGGATGTGACACAACTTGATTGGGAGTGATGAGCGGATATTTTATACGCTTTTTGGGGGTAATTTCATGTAGATTTTAGTATGTTTTAATTAGTTTTTAGTAGAATATTATTAGTTTTTAGGCAAAAATCATATTTCTGGACTTTACTATGAGTGTGTGTATTTTTCTGTGATTTCAGGTATTTTCTGGCTGAAATTGAGGGAGCTGAGCAAAAATCTGAGTTAGGCTGAAAAAGGACTGCTGATGCTGTTGGATCCTGACCTCCCTGCACTCGAAATGGATTTTCTGGAGCTATAGGAGTCCAATTGGTGCGCTCTCAACGGCGTTGGAAAGTAGACATCCAGTCATTTCCAGTAATATATAATAGTCCATACTTTGTGCGAAGAAAGATGACGTAACTGGGCGTTGAACGCCAAGTACATGCTGTTGTCTAGAGTTAAACGCCAGAAAAACGTCATGATCCGGAGTTGAACGCCCAAAACACGTCATAACTTGGAGTTTAACTCCAAGAAAGGCCTCTACTCGTGGATAGCTTTAGTCTCAGCCCCAGCACACACCAAGTGGGCCCCAGAAGTGGATTTCTGCACCAATTATCTTAGTTTACTCATACTCTATAAACCTATGTTACTAGTTTACTATTTAAACAACTTTTAGAGAAGTACTTGGGACCTCATGACATTTTCAGATCTGAATTACATGCTTTTTGACGGCATGAGTCTCTAAACTCCATTGTTGGGGGTGAGGAGCTCTGCAGCGTCTTGATGACTTATTGCAATTATTTCTGCTTTCCATTCAAACACGCTTGTTCCTATCTAAGATGTTCATTCGTGCTTCACTATGAAGAAGGTGATGATCCGTGACACTCATCACCT
>NC_029776.3:42267246-42267997 GCF_000817695.3 Arachis duranensis | reverse complement strand
GGTAATTGGGTCAGAGTCTTTTATTTTCTTTTCAAAAATATTATTTTTCTTTATTAATTTTTGATTTCTCTTTGAGTCTAGAGTCTTATTCTAAGTTTGGTGTCAATTTCATATTTTGTATTTTCTATTTAAAATTTTCGTATTAGTGTCTGTGTTCTTCATTGATCTTCAAGTTGTTCTTGTTTATTTTGCTTGTTTGATCTTGAGTTTTTCTTGTTTTGTGTCTTTTCTTGTTTCTCTTGTGCTTTTTCAAACAGTAACTTTCAAAAATTTTTACTTATATCCATTTTTAAAATTAACTCTGAAGTTGTTGCCCATTTTGCTGGAGCTTTAGTAGTTGTTCTTCATAATTGGGTATCCTCTTTGGAATCTTTTTCAAAAATAATTTTTCTTTTATTGAATCTTGTGCCAAACTTTAAGTTTGGTGCTTTCTTGTTAAGTTTTCTTTAATTTTCGAAAAATTGTCTTGGTTTTCTAAAAATTTTAAGTTTGGTGTTCTTTCTTTTGTTCTTGGTGTTCTTGTGAATTTTCAAAGTGTTCTTGAAGTCTTTCTTGTGCTTTGATCTTAAAATTTTTATGTTTGGTGTTCCTTGGTGTTTTCCCTCCAAAATTTTCGAAAATAAGGAACATTGGATCTAAAAATTTTAAATCTTGTGTCTTTTGCATATTTTTCTCTTTCATCATAAAATTCAAAATTCAAAAAAAAATATATACTTTCTAACTAATTTTGAACTACATTTTTCAAAAATTT
>NC_029776.3:42265285-42266122 GCF_000817695.3 Arachis duranensis | reverse complement strand
CAGAGAGATGCTAAGAAAATGCCCCTCTGAAATGTTTTCAGAGTGGGTGCAATTAGACATCTTCTATTATGGGCTTACAAAAAAGGCTCAGATTTCTCTAGACCACTCAGCTGGTGGATCTATACATATGAGAAAAACAATTGAAGAAGCTCACGGACTCTTGAAATAAAGATTCCGTTTGCAGAAGCACTTGAGCAAATACCCTCTTATGCTAAGTTCATGAAAGAGATCTTAAGTCATAAGAAGGATTGGAGGGACACTGAAAAAGTTTACCTCACTGAGGAATGCAGTGCAGTCATTCTGAAAAGCTTACCTGAGAAGCTTAAAGATCTTGGGAGCTTTATGATACAATGCACATTAGAGTGTACTTGTACCAAGCAAGCTCTATGTGATCTTGGAGCAAGTATCAACCTGATACCTGCATCTACTATCAAAAAGCTTGGTTTGACTGAAGAGGTCAAACCAACCCGGATATGTCTCAAACTTGCTGATGGCTCCATTAAATACCCATTAGGCGTGATTGAAGACATGATTATCAAGGTTGGGCCATTTGCCTTCCCTACTGACTTTGTAGTGCTGGAAATGGAGGAGCACAAGAGTGCAACTCTCATTCTAGGAAGACCTTTCCTAGCAACTGGCCGAACCCTCATTGATGTCCAAAAAGGGGAAGTAACCTTGAGAGTCAATGAGGAGGAGTTTAAGTTGAATGTTGTCAAAGCCATGCAACATCCAGACACCCCAAACGACTGCATGAGTGTTGATATTATTGACTCTCTGGTAAAAGAGGTCAATATGACTGAGAGTCTCGAATCAGAGCTAGAGGATATCTTTAAAGAT
>NC_029776.3:42260071-42262608 GCF_000817695.3 Arachis duranensis | reverse complement strand
GGCATACAGAACAGCATTCAAGACCCCTATAGGGACCTCTCCATACCAGCTTGTGTATGGAAAGGCATGTCACTTGCCAGTGGAACTGGAACACAAGGCCTACCGGGCAACCAGATTCCTGAACCTTGATGCCAAGTTAGCTGGAGAAAAACGTTTACTCTAGCTAAATGAGCTAGAGGAATTTAGACTCAATGCTTTCGAGAATGCAAAAATATACAAAGAGAAAGCAAAAAGATGGCATGATAAGAAATTGTCATCCAGAGTCTTTGAGCCAGGGCAGAAAGTTCTGCTATTTAATTCTAGGCTCAAATTATTCCCCGGGAAATTAAAATCCCGGTGGAGAGGTCCATATGTGATTACAAGTGTATCGCCATATGGATACATAAAGCTTAAGGATAATGACTCTAACAAAAAGTTCATTGTTAATGGACAAAGAGTTAAGCATTATCTTGAAGGTAACTTTGAGCAAGAATGCTCAAAACTGAGACTTAATTAAAGCTCAGTAATAGTCCAACTAATGACATTAAAGAAGCGCTTGCTGGGAGGCAACCCAGCCAAATCACAAAATTTAATTTTATTTGTTCTTTTTTTTTAATTGATCAAGTTTTACAGGTAGATGCCAGAGTATCTTCAAAAGGTGAAGTAACAACTGATTGAAGTCACAAGAGTTATAGGGGAATTTGGAAAGCTTACTGGCATCAAAAAGCCAGTAAGAAACGTTTTGAGCGTTGAACGCCCAAAAGAAGCACCCACTGGGCGTTCAACGCCAGTAAGGGTAGCCATCTGGGCGTTGAACGCCAGAAAGGAGCATCTTCTGGGCGTTGAACGCCAGAAAGAAGCACCTTCTGGGCGTTCAGCGCCAGATTGTTAGCATCCTGGGCGTTCAGAAAAACGCCCAGTGACAAAGAACTTCCTGGCGTTCAACGCCAGAAAGATGCATCAGCTGGGCGTTGAACGCCCAGGAGAAGCAGCATTTGGGCGTTAAACGCCCAAAACATGCATTGTTTGGGCGTTTAACGCCAGGATGGTGGGAGGAGGTAAAAATTCGTTTTTAACTTTAATTTTTCTAAATTTTTATGTTTCAATTCATGATTTCTTACATAAACATGTTTCAAGTTGTCATCCCTCATATCAAACTAGTTTTCTAAAAATCCTAATTTCTAAAAATCCATGTTGCAAAAATTTCAAATATATCTTAATCCATAAAGCCAAATTGTTTTCCAATCCAACTCTTTTAAGTTTGTTTTCAAAAATTCAATTATCTTTTTAAAATCTTTTTCAAAATTAAAAATTTAGATCCATCTTTTAATTATTATTCAAATTTTTTTTACCTATATCTTTTTCTTATCATATCTATCTTTTACAAATCATATCTTCTATCCTATCTTTTTCTTATTTTCGAAAATTTCCCACCCCCTCCCTCTATATATTGAATTCGGCACCACTCTCATCCTCCCAATACCACACTTGCTCTCCTCCTATCCCTCTTCTTTCTTCTCTTTTGCTTGAGGACAAGCAAAGCTCTAAGTTTGGTGTGTTTATCCGTGATCACAAAAACATACCCACTAAAGATCATGGCTCCTAAAGGAAAACAACCCACCCCAAGAGGCAAGAGAGAGAACATTCCAAAGCCACTTTGGAATCAAGGGAAGTTCTTAACTAAAGAACATTCAGACCATTACTACAAGATAATGAGTCACAGATCAGTGATCCTGGAAGCCAAAAGATAATGAGTCACAGATCAGTGATCCCGGAAGTCAAATTTGATCTGAAAGAAGATGAATATCCGGAGATCCAAGAGCAAATTCGAAACAGGAATTGGGAAATTCTAGCCAATCCTGAAACGAAAGTGGGAAAGAACATGGTTCAGGAGTTCTATGCTAATCTATGGCAGACAGACAGGCAAAGAATAATTGGAGCTGCTTTCTATGACCATCGGACCTTAGTCAGAGGAAGATTGTTCATACCCATCCTGACAAAATCAGGGAGATCTTTAAGCTTCCTCAACTGAAAGATGACCCAGACTCCTTTAATAGGAGAATGATGAGGGTAAATAAAGGTCTGGACAAGATTCTGGAGGATATATGCATCCCTGAAGTCAAGTGGACCACCAGCACGACTGGCGTCCCAGTTCAACTCAAAAGAGAAGATCTAAAACAGTAGCCAGAGGTTGGCTAGATTTCATAGGGCGTTCCATATTGCCCACCAGCAACCGTTCTGAAGTTACTATTAAAAGAGCAGTAATGATTCACTGCATCATGTTGGGAAAAGAAGTAGAAGTCCACCAACTGATCTCATGTGAGCTATACAAAATAGCAAACAGGAACTCCAAGGACGCCAGATTGGCCTATCCCAGCCTAATTTCTATGCTCTGCAAAGATGCTGGAGTGAAGATGGGAATAACAGAGTATATTCCAGTTGAGAGGCCAATCACTGGAATATCAATCGTCAGACAACAGCAACAAGATGATTCAACCAAGAGGAGAGCACAGGAAGCCCTCCCAGAACTGCCTCAATTCGAATATTGGGAACATCTT
>NC_029776.3:42258443-42259285 GCF_000817695.3 Arachis duranensis | reverse complement strand
TGTCATGAAGGTCCAAGTGAAAAGCTTGAGACTGAGTGGTTAAAGTCGTGATCCAAAGCAAAAAGAGTGTGCTTAAGAACTCTTGACACCTTTAACTGGGGACTTTAGCAAAGCTGAGTCACAATCTGAAAAGGTTCACCAAGTCATGTGTCTGTGGCATTTATGTATCCGGTGGTAATACAAGAAAACAAAATGCTTAGGGCCACGGCCAAGACTCATAAAGTAACTGTGTTCAACATACTACACTAGGAGAATCAATAATACTATTTGAATTCTGAGTTCCTATGGATGCCAATCATTCTGAAATTCAAAGGATAAAGGGAGATGCCAAAACTGTTCAGAAACAAAAAGCTACAAGCCCCGCTTATCTAAATAAGAATCTGAGCTTCATTTAAAACTCTAAAATATTATTACTTCTTAATTTTCTATTAAGAACCTATTTTATTCATCTAGTTACTTGAGGACAAGCAACAGTTTAAGTTTGGTGTTGTGATGAGCGGATATTTTGTACGCTTTTTGGGGGTAATTTCATGTAGATTTTAGTATGCTTTAATTAGTTTTTAGTAGAATATCATTAGATTTTAGGCAAAAATCACATTTCTGGACTTTACTATGAGTTTTTGTGTTTTTTTGTGATTTCGGGTAATTTCTGGCTGAAATTGAGGGAGCTGAGCAAAAATCTGAGTTAGGCTGAGAAAGGACTGCTGATGCTGTTGGATCCTGACCTCCCTGCACTCGAAATGGATTTTCTGGAGCTACAGGAGTCCAATTGGCGCGCTCTCAACGGCGTTGGAAAGTAGACATCCAGGGCTTTCCAGAAATATATAATAGTCCATACTTTG
>NC_029776.3:42247227-42257935 GCF_000817695.3 Arachis duranensis | reverse complement strand
TGATTAGCCGTGCTGTGACAGAGCATAGGAACGTTTTCACTGAGAGGATGGGAAGTAGCCATTGACAACGGTGACACCCTACATAGAGCTTGCCATGGAAGGGACTTGCGTGTGGAGAAGGATTTCAAGGAAGAGTTGAAGTCAGAGGACAAAGCATCTCCAAAACTCCAACATATTTCTCATTACTGCACAACAAGTAACGCTATTATTCTCTTTTATTTTTTTTATCTAATAATTCCAACTGATAATTTTAATTAATATCCTGACTAAGAATAATAAAATAAACATAGATTGCTTCAAACCAATAATCTCCGTGGGATTGACCCTTACTCACGTAAGGTATTACTTGAACGACCCAGTGCACTTGCTGGTTAGTTGTACGGATTACAAATTCGTGCACCAGGGAGCTTGGACTCATGGATAACCTCAGTGACTGTAAAGGGTGTTAAAACAAAAGTTGGGCATTATGCCCAAACTGACCTGAGAATTGAAAAAGAAAGATTATCTTTACAGAAGAAAAGATGAAAATGAAACTAAGAAAAGAAAGAGATCGATCAGGTAACTGAATAGGAGAATAAAGATAGTGTTACCTCATATATCTATGTACAGACATAGTTCTGATGGTCTGCAGTGGCGCTATTTTCTTTCTATACACACAGAAAACTACACAGAAAACCTACCAAAACCACACAGAAAAAAAATCACTAATCAAATACTATTTTCTTTCTATACACACAAATGCATGCATAATAAATAAAAAGCTTAAAATATTACTTTTGGTAAATTTTTGTACAAATTTTTATTCAAACATATCTCTTGCCAAGTTAGTAGCTATATTATCTTCAATAGCATCGCTATCTAATAAATTGGTAGCTAATTGGATGTACTCATTATTGGGGTCAAATAATTGTTCAAGTTCTTGCTCTTGATACGGCTCATTTTCGTACACTACATCTTCATTTCCTTGACCCATGTCATATATATCCCTTGGCTTGACATGCACAGCAATACTCCATCCTTTATTTACCATATCATCAACATAATACACCATTTGTACTTGAGATGCTTCAATATAAGGTTCATGTTCTTCACGCTCACCCGTGTGAATTAATCTATCGAAATTGACGCAATTAAAATTCCAATGGTCTTTTTTATAACATCTGTCCCTAGTAGTGTCAGCCCATTTGCATTAAAAAAAAACAACAGCAAATTGTCCGTGGTAGTTAAGTTCAATTATATCTTCTAACTTGCCATAATATGGCAAATTTGCTTGTCTCATATTTCTATCAGCAATACTTGCAATGCAAGGTGTGTTAGAGACTAAAAATACTCCACTATTTTGTGTCTTAAGACCAAATTCTCTAGTCAAAGTTTGAAATCTATACCCATTGATGTGATAAACAGAAAATCTCCTTGCATTCATCATTGGGCTTCGTGCAAAAAACTTTATATCAGTTGACATTTCGTATGGATTATCTGGATTCACACTTTATGAAGTAAAACAAAAAGTATCAGTCAATATTATTTAGTTGACTAATATACAATGTATATTTTATAAAGTATGAATTTTCACTTACCGATGCTTGAAACCAATCAACAAAGTCTTTATTAACTTTCTTTTCTATCTCTGCAGGTGAGAGTCTTCTTCCTTTTGAAGTTCTCTTAATGTGGTCTCTAAAGGCGTTGATATATGGTTTCACACCTTCGCGATTAAAAACCACATAACGATGAACTTGCAACTTCTCTATTTTAGTTAAATTGAAGTTTGAATGACCTCCATGTGGAGTACCTAAATTGCTAGTGGAAGCAACTGCTCAATCAAAATATGACAGTCATGACTTTTAAGTCCAATGATTTTTTGCTGTGCCTCATCAATACATTGAGATATATTACTTGAGTAACCATCGGGCACCCTAACGTTCTTCAAAGTTGCAAGAAATACCTTTTTAGCATCTCGTGTTAGTGAATACAAAGACTATGTATTCATCTGAGTTTCGTGGCTTAGCAATCCAAGATTTATCCATTGTTGCTAGTTAAACTTCAAGTAGAAAAAAATAATTACTAGACGTGTACTACTAAAAAATATATATGAGACTTCTAACATAATAAACTATAAAGCTATAATAGACTTCTAATATATTTAAATCAAAACAGGATATAATTATTATCTTACCTCAACAAGTGGTGAGAGAAAAATCAGTACCCACTTTAATCCCAGAAATAGAAGAAACCTAAGCAAATGCATAATAAAACCAGAAATAAAATCAGTACCCACTTCAATATTGAATTTTTCAAGCAAGAGTAACAACTAGTCCTCAAACTCAAGAATAAAAGCATCAGTTATTAAGTAGAACATAACTGTGATAGATAAATAATCATAGATATAGAACAAGAATGCAAATGGAGATGTTAAAGGTTAAGTATGAATTTTCAATTCTATAACACTGCCCTCTACAAAATTAGAATCACTGTGAAAATGAAAGTTCGTAACATTCAATCAAGTATTGTCTCTAGCTTGTGTTACTTTTTATAATGATATGGAATGCCTCTTCCTTTACTTCTAATATAAGAAAATTGAGAGTTCTTAACAGATTTACAATTATAGTTGTATAAATATAAGAGATCATTCAGATACAACAAAAGTCAAATATAAAAAATAAAATTAGTCAAGAAATGAGATGCAATAACTTTCTTTTAAAATGGACAATCTTCAAAAAAAAAAAAAGAAAGAGCCTTCTTTACAAAATTGATATTCACAAGCAAAAGACTATTATTAGAGTTTACCTTATATAATAATAATCCAAACATATTAAAGGTTTGAGGGCGGGGACTATATAAATATTTTAGACAAGGTTAGTTTTAGCTACTAACTAAGAGTATTTACTATATGTTGTTGTGTTCTGCTACTAATAATAAGGATTTTAGCTTAAAGTAGATTAACTAATTAAATTGAATCGAAGTTTGAAGGGTGTGTGGGGCTAATTTGACTAGAAGAATAATTGGTTGAATTGATGATGGTAAATGCTAAACATAATTGTGTCCAAACTTCAAACCATATCATTCACTTCTTTTCACAATCACAAAGAAAATTAAGATTTGGTCACCGTTGAGTGTGCCTTGTTCATTCCAAGAAATTTGATTTCATGAGTCAAATTATTCAACGTATTAGAATATCTTTGAATGATAATTCTAAAAAAAATAGAAACATAATCATAAACTCGAGCTAACTAGCTAGATATACGTGTCTTATTCTTGTTTTTTTGCAAGACATCAATTATTTTGAGCTGTGTGTAGAGGTAATACATAAAGCCAACCATTTTAATTAGAGCTACTATATTACTAGGTTTACGATGAGAAATTATGTACGCACCTCTTTTTATTATGATATAAAATAACTACTGCTAAGTTAAATATTGGAGAACATCCTAAAAATCAGTATGGTTTTTCCAACCACATGAAAATTAAAACAGATCAAACTCCATCTTTCTCCAAATAATCCCCCTCTCACCAGAAATTTCACAGAAAATTATAATACACTAAAGAATATAATAAGAATATGCACATGAATGACAACAAAAAAGAAATAATACCATAGAATAAACACTTTCAAAAAGAATCTACATGAGCGGAAGTGCTCAAACCAAATTACAGGACAGAACAAGCAAATTGTGAACAGAAAAAATTTCGCGGATTATGCTAGAATAAACAATAGCTTACTTCATGTATTTCTTTCCACTGGTTAAAAAAGTTGCTTCCTATGAGTTCAAATATGTGATCTCACATTTCATCATTTGTCACAAGCAAGCATCTGAGTTTTACAGCAGCATAAAGCCAATACCTGAAATCCAGAATAGAGATCAGAGCATGATTTTGCATGCATGATCTGCACATCAAACATTCAAGTTTCCATTTTTAGAGAAACATAGACAAAGGAATCTTTGCTATTTTATTATATCATAAGAATCAGAGCAATACAATGGTACATAACAGCCAACACGAACCATTATAAAAAATCCGAAGACATTTGATACCAAGTAATCTATATGGAAGCATTTCTTTATCAGAAGTTCATTGCCCAAAATGATATACTTAAGATTCAATTATATTTATGAAGAATGTCAAGTTAATTCAAAACAACTAAAACGTTAAAAAAAATTTAAAGCTTATTCGTTTCAGTCTATCTAATTTGATAAATAAGAAACATCAATATCATGCACCTTGCAGATTTCAATCATCTATTGTAGACACACAATAAATCTATCTATTGATATGGCTGGCTGAGGAGTGACATAACACTTGATTTTCCTGACATGTTGTGTCTCTTATAAACTGGTCTATTGAAAACTTAAATGATAAAGAATATCAAATAGTGTATGAGATACAAGCGCAAATTTAGAGTATCGCCCAGCAAACAATGGCATAAGAGGTGCATTAACACACTAAAATTAGCATTAATACACTAACATTATAACTTTTCAAAGCTGTACCTTTTTTAGGTTAAAAGTCATGTAGTTGCTTTCTGCATGGTAAACTAAGTAATTTTAAAGCTACAAACTCACCTCTTTCAGTTTTCCATCTTTGGCAAGATGGATGATCTTGTCTTTTTTGCTGTAGACATATGATCTCTCTTTCATGACAGTTTTTGCAATATCCAATATTTTGCGGGATCTAGAAATAATAAGTACTTGCAAGCTAGTTTACTAATTAACTAAGAGTAACTAAAAAGAAATTCAAAACCAAAATTTAACCATATAATTGAATTGGTGCCTCAAACAGTAAAAGAACATTGCTATCAGTAAATTTAAAAAAAAAGCATGGCTATAAAATCTTGTCAATCAGTTATGGCTAACTCAAAGAGGAAGTTTAATTTGTTGTGTACCTTATTATATAGTGCACGCAAACTTCCAAACTATAATGTTAATTCAAAACTTCAAAGCTGAACATTTCTAATTTATAAGCTGAACATTTCTGGTTTATGCTCAATCTGGCAACAAATTATGTTAATTCATGTGAATCAGTTATGTATAATCAAGTGCACTACCAATATTTTCAAAGATTTTATTGATAAATAAACTAAACATAGCTCAACCCACTCTGATTCTGTAGAGGAGGAAGACAATTTTCTAAAAATAACAGAATAGAGCAAGAACAGCACCTTGTAATGATCAAATGCCACTTCTTTAAAATAATCCATCATCAATGAAACAGAGTTCCAATAAAAGTCCATCAAATTCAACCACCATATCATAGAACAAATTAATTTCTCATTTGAAACACCACCAGATAAAAAGAATGGAGAAATTAAAATCAAATAAAATAAACTGCACATAACATGGTTAACCCGTTCGTCCAGTAAAGGAAACGGCACAAAACAAAAACCAAACATGAAGAAGAAGAAGAAACAGCAATACAAAAATAGCTAAGAAAAAAGAAAGAACACATTTAGGAAAATCCAGATGCAGAGCAAATGGAATTTGCAAGGATCTGATATGTGAGGACTTTACCATTCTGGCGATAAAATCCTCGTAACGGATCTTACCATCGGGGCCAACATCAACCTCTCTGATCCAGAATCTCTCGATCTAGAAGCTCTCTACTGCAACGGACACGATAGTGGTGACGGTGCCGGCGGCGAAAATGACAGCGGGAACGACGGCGAAAATGGCGGTTTTGTTTGAAGCCGATGACAGTGGATGGTGAACGAAGCTCTCGATCCAGAAACTTTCTTTCTCTCTGAGCTATAACCCAAACTCGTGTTAAAAGAAAGGGAAAATTAAGTTTTGTTTCAAAATTAGGTTTTGTTTCAAATCTTAATTTTAATTAATTATTAGTGGAGATTTTTTAAATTGCTATAAATAAAATATATTGCGAAGATTTTTAAAAATTTTCACTAAAATACTCTCACAAATAAATAAAAATCTTATAGTGAGATAATAATTTGGTGGTACATCAATATTTAATAACTTACTAATATTGAAAATTCAAAAATCTTCATATACAATAAACTAGCAAGGAATGTGTTAATTGGATAGAAGTCTTAGGATTTTTCTTATCATGTCCTCCGACTTGATATGTTAGATTAATTTATTGCGATTTAGAGTTTTATTTAAAATTTTATTGCTGCCCAATGGAATTGAAGTCTTAGATTTAATTTCAATTACATTATTATTAATCTCAAAATTAAAGGAAAAACATAATTTGGTATTCGACTAATTAATTTTGGTTAGAGAATTTATGCGTGGCTTTCAAAAAAAATTAAAATAAAATAAAATAATAATGGTCACTATTGAAAATCAGTACAATAATTGAGATTTTATCCACGATTATTTAATTTTTTTTTTTATAGGAAGTTGTTGAGAATATTAGTACGTAGTGGGTTTTGTTCTCTGATCTTTCCTTCCCTTTTCTTTATAGGTTCCATCGCCTTTTTTACTCACTGTATATTTTACGTTTTCCCTTGTGAATTAATTATTCTTTTTGTTTCTCAATGATGAAAAACAGAAGGAAAACGAGTAGATGCTGGTGTTATTTTTGTTGCTCTAAATGACATGACTTGGAAAACGTTTCAACCTCAATGATCACAACCATACTAAGGACTGTTTCCTTTTAATTACTTTTGCTTGTAAATTAACTTTGATTAAAATTAGTGTTTGATTCCATAGCTAAGAATATTATTCTTCACACTCTTAATTATTATAGAACCCTAAATATTAGTAATCTATTATCTATTTATTTATTATATTTTATTATATCATATTAAAATTAAATTTTTGCATTTAATAATAGAACTGACGTGACATATTTCTAAGAGTAATTGTTAAAGTATAGGCCGAAAATTTTTGTTACCAAATTACTCTTAACTAAAAAAATTATAAAATAAAAAAAAACAAATGAGAAGAGGAAGGGGAACGGAATCATGTGGGGGGTGGGAGGAAAGAAGAAGGGAGAAAGAAAGGTGGGGAGAAGGGAATCACGGGAGAAGGAAAGAGAATCCGTCGCGTCGTTATTTTGCTCATCCTCCTCTTGCCGATCACCGCTGTTCATCGCCGCTGCTCCTCGTCTCGCAAGGGAGAGAGGAGACGCGAGCCTTGCCGCCGTCGAAGAGCTCGTGAAGAGAGAGAAAAAACACACGGCCAGGGAGAGGAAGAGGGGTGCCTCGCTCGTCGCCTTCGCACTTCGCCATTGCCACCACTGCCGCCAAAGCTTCTAGTCTTCGTCGCCGCTTCGCGTCTTCGCCGCTGGTCTTCCCTAGTGTTTTGATTCTGTTTTTGATTTGTTCAGCTTCTGCTTTTAATTTCTTCTACTTTTGATTTAATCTTCTGCTTCTTATTCTGATTTTATTGTTTATTATTTCTTTTGCTTCTAATTTCTTCTTCTTTTGATTTGATCTTTGATCTCTTTGTATTTTGTTCTTCTAATTTTTTGTGTTATGATTTCTTTGATCTTCTAGTGTTTTACCAATAGAGAAAACAAGGTGCAATGCACAATACCACATTTTTCTAAATTTTGTATATCTCACAATTTTCTGAGCTTTGTATTTCTGATTCTATTTTTATGTTTATTACATTGGTTGTGCTTCTGATTTTATTGTTGTTATTGTTGGCGTTGTGATGAAGAAGAAGAAAAGGAAGAAGGGATGCTGCTGTGATAGAGAAAAAGAAAAGAAGAATAGAAACTAGGCATTTTGGTGAAGAAGGAGAATGGTATTTTAGTGCGAATGACAATTTTAAAATTAAGTTAAATCTTAGGGACAATTTTGTATGAAAAATAAGATTGGAAACAAAAAAAAATTGACTTATACCTTCAGCACTAAAATCGTACTTAACCCTTTTAATTTTATTCTTATTGTATGCATAACTCTACCAGAATACAACTTTTATACATTGAAGACGCAAATGCAAATTTTACTATTCTATAGAAACTACGAGAAGGGTATAGCGGAAAGATTGGCCAATCTAAAGTTTCACAGAAGAATTTTTCTCATGTAGTTCTTGACCCCCAAAGCTAGGATCTATGTCCGGTTGCTGGCCAATGGTTTCCAAATTCAGTGTTGAGAAATACGGAGGATGTTACTGTGTCCTAAAACTAGATGGCCCCTGATGTGTAGGTGGGTTCCCCAGAGTATCCTCATCACTGTCCCCCACGATGTGAGCAGGCTCTTCATCCGAATCATCCTCTTGCATTCTATTTTCAACCCGATCCGATTCACCATCACCTAAAATACCCAAAATCATACGGGGTAAACTAGCTATCCCAATTGCAACAAATGGATCAGAGGATCAACCAACAAACAACCAGGTGCAACGACAGGCATCGAGGTCAAACCACCCCGACCGTAGTCGACTGAAGATTCGGAGCTGATGCCCCAAAACTGTCGACGTCATCTTCCAACTTGGCATATAGCTCGTATATTCTCACTTCTAGAAAACTACACCGATAATGAAACAAAACCTGCATATCTTCGTCCGACTCTATTACAAATGTTTCATACTTCATGTTGACACAACCGCAATCGAAATCTTGTAGAATAACTTCTTCACCCACTTAGTCCCACAAAACCCCGCCATCTACAATATACTCGTTTTTAGCTCTCACAACGTATTTGTTGATCGAATAAAAATACTCACCGGTTCTCTATCAGTGAACTTAACACCGTGCCTTTTAATTTTTTGAATTTTTCAAGAGCAATGACAATCTACAATTACACCGCTCCTTCCTGCTTGGTATTTATAGGCAGTTCTAACCAAACAGAAACCACTGGAGGGGTGCTGCGGTTTCCTTAATGTAGCAATCGTGAAGAAACTGCTATAGGAGTGTCGCAGTTTTTTCTTAGCTCAATTCCTTCTGAAACCACTACAAGGTGTAGTGGTTTCTGCTCACACACAATCCAACGTAAACCGCATAATCTTGTAGTGATTTATGTGCAAACCCTAATCCACTGTACCCTTATCACAGTTTTTATAGAATAATAAAAGTTGTATTTACGTCTTCAATGTATAAAACTTGTATTCTGGTAATATTGATTTCTAAATAATTTATTTCGATAACTTGCCCTTTATTTTATATTATTATTTTTTTATATATTTTGATTAATAGTTCTTAAACGTGTTACTATTTTGTTTACTAATATTTCAAATTTTTTGTAATATCTTTGATTAATAAATTTTTCATAATATTTTTCCTGAAATTCTTTTAGGAGAATATATCTAGATTTTTGTCTTTTATCTTTTGTATTTATTGATAATACTAAACTTTTCTTGCAATAATATAATGTATTTTTTATTGACGCATTGTCTTTTTTACCTTCTTCTACTTTTTTTAATTATTTTTTTATTTTTAATCGTTTATTTTACTTTTATTTTTCATATGTTTGTTATATTTCACTTTGTCTTAGTCTCAATTTTATGATTATTTTTTAATTGTGTAAAATTGAATAATTGTTTTTAAACTATATTTAAATATATTACTATTGTATATAATAATTAAGATGAACAAATAAATATAAATTAAATATATAGCTTAATTTAAATTTAAATTAAAAATGAATAAATTATCAAAAAAATAACAACTAATACTATTTTTAATTTTTCTATAACTTTATTTAATGATAAAAGTTTCATTATGGCCACTTACTTTGTCATACGGAAAAAGTTATAAGTCTCTATATGAGGTAGTATCTAATGAAAAAGGTGTTTTCATATAAAAAATGAGAATGTTTAATTATAACCAGCATTAAATCTAAATAAATGACTAAAATTAAATTATAAAATTTAGAAAAAAAATGTGTAATTAATATGTTTAAAATTAGATATAAAAAATCATTAATATCTTTGAAATTTTAGAAAGAGAAAGAGAATGATTAATTTTAAAGTATATTTATAATTTTAAATATTTTTAATTATATTATTTAAAATATAAGTCAATATATGAAGAGTTACTTTATTTATCTTCATATGTTGAATTATATTCTAAGGGTATTGCTATCCTATGTCTTTAGGGCACAACTAAGCATTAATTGCATCTGATAATTATGAATACTTGTGTCATTTAACACTTAGTTAGTCTATTTAATTAATGTCATTCTCTCTCATATTTTCATGAGAGTTATGCTATACATACAAGTCTTTTTAACTTACAAGTTTTATAAGTTGGGTTAAGTCTAACAAAAACTACATTCATCCACTGGAGCGTGATAACACACGCGTTACTTAACTATTTTCAAAGCGCGCTTTTACTTACCATTTTGGAAGACACTTTTTCTTCTTCACGTTTCTTCTTCTCCTCCTCCTCTTCCTTCTTCTTCTTCTCCTTCTTTTTTGCGTTTCTCCTCTTTTTTTCTCTCGTGTTTCATCTTCATCGTTGTTTTTTTATTACTGTTGTTGTTGCTGCATTTTTTTCTTCCTCTTCTTTTTATTAATTTTGCAACATTAAGCATTTTTTTTCTTCTTTGTTTGATTTTTTCTCCCAAGAAGAATTATAAGAAAACGAAATAAGAAGATGAGGAAGAAGAAGAAGCAGTAGAAGATGAAGAGAAGGAAGATGAAGAATTTTGAATTATACAAAACTTATCAGAATAAAAATACACCAAAAAATTCTTAAAATACACCCAATATCTTCGTATTACATCCAAATTTGCTGCAAAAACAGAAAAATATTTTCTCTAATGCTGCGCTTTTTTTCCTATAGGAGACAGTAGTGAAAAAATATT
>NC_029776.3:42243242-42247206 GCF_000817695.3 Arachis duranensis | reverse complement strand
AAGAATAAAAATATAATTTATTGTCACATAAATACTTAACAAAATAAATTAATTAATAAAATATTTAAAAATAAATAATTTTATATTTTATTAAATCTAAAATCATAAAAAATTATAAAAATAGAAATAATTCTTTTATTTAATAAATACTTATTAAATTTTTAAATAAAAAACTAATTATAATTATATCTATTATCAAATGTATAAAATTTTAATTTTAGCCTCTTCACTATTAGATTCTTAGATCCTAGCCCTCAAGAATATACATTAGTTAATAATAAAATGGGTTACCACCTACCTTTCTTAATCATAGATAGCTTGGAAGATTGATTATCTAACTAATGGAGAATCTTTTATTCAATTTTGGTAGCTAATTAGAAAGATTGAAAAGATGAATGAACCTCATTATTCCCCTATACTGCTCTTTTATGAAAATCACTTTCTTGCTTGTGCTAAGAGAATATTTCAGTTGCATGGTCATAATAAGTTGTATATGTATATTTATTACAAAGGTCTTTATGATATTTATAAGCTAAGTGTGAAATATTTTTACATCTTAAACTATTTTTTAGATGAATTATACTCATTTAATTCTAAGATAGTACTGAAACCTATCCGATTCTTCAATGTTGCATTGCGTGACTAATTTTCACGCAAATGGGAAATTGTTTGCATCCATTGAAATATTTTTCATTGATGATTAGAGTAATCAATAAAAAAGAGAAACTGAGTGACGAACCTCTCATAATTATAGTATTTGGATATTTGTATATCATCCTTGCTAGCAAAAGTGTTATATTATTGGACTTTTTGAAATTGAAATAATATGAAAATATATAGATCTATCTAGATATGAAACATACTTTAATTTTATTGTAATTATTATTGTGTTCTCGCAAAAGATTAATTTTGTAGAAAAACATTTTCTCTTCTTTTCCATACCCAAAAAACAAAGCGTAAATATTCAAAGCATTCAAAAGTAAATCAGCCACGGTCAACACAAGGCATTATTTAGTGTTAGGTGTTAATCATTCGTGCTGGAAAGAAGATTAATACAAGATCAAAAAGAAAATAAATAAATGAAGATAGATGTCATTAAAAAGAAGTAAAAGATCTTCATTTTAGAAAATGAAAAGGAAAAAAAGTGAAAGAAGATTCCATATTCTTGAAGCTTTTTCAAAACCTCTAGCTACAATGATTTTACCTAAAAATATAATTATTCAAATTAGATTTGTTTAAATTGGTATATATATTTTTTTAGAAATAATAAGAATCGAATTTTAAATTTTTTAATTATAAATTTATTTAAAAAATATATTAAAAATATAATTATTTATGTATTTTTTTATAAATTTAAATTTTTAGAAGAATTAATATCGTGACACGTCCAACAACAATGTTACTTTTAATATATAAAACATTTTTACCTATACATTTTGTTTTGCACCATTGTGTGATAAAATAGAGAAAGAACCAATGATTGATTGGCACGGCAGTTTTATTTTGGGTAATTCTCTATAAAGCACAGATATTTTAAATTGGGTTGTCGTATTCACCTATCGGACTTACATTTTGAATATAATACATATTAATATTCGTTTAATAATTTTTTATGTTAAATCATATTTTAATAAAAAATATTTTTTTTAAATATGATTGTTTAAATATACTTAAATATCATTATGTATTAATGTATTTAATTTTATTTTTAATATATTTTTATCCAATTTTATTTTGAATACATATTCTTAAAATAAATTTAAAAATAATATATATTATTATTATTAAAACAAAAAATTTATCTTAAATATTTTTTATAATTAAATAAATTAAAATAATTAAAAAATTAATTTATATTTTAACATCAATAAAATATAAAACACTTCAATTCACACGTAGAGTGGCAACACCTCAAAATTTTGCCAAAAATTAATAATAACATATCAAAGACCCTTAGCTAGCTGGTAGTTGCATTGAGTCCACAATTTTGAATTTCTCGTTAGTCGTAACGATAGTTTTATAACTCGAAGTTATCAAAAATTAATAATAAAAATAATTTTAAATAAAAAGATGTCAAAACCATTATTGTAATTTAAAATTATGTCATAATTTTGACAGGATAGAAATAACGTCACTTATATGACACCCTTTTGCCTTCTAAAACTGTAGGACGACAAGTAATTAGTGTTTTATATCTTTGTCACTATTCTATACCTAACACTATTAAAAACCATCTCCCTTATTTATACATCTCCACACATTTCTTACAGCATTTCACAAAATATTTAATAATATTAAACAATAAAAAATAATATAAAAAATTACAATAAAAAATAAACAAAATAAATAAAAAACTTTAAATGAGTAAAAAAGTAAAATTGAAATTGAAAAAAAAACAAAATAACAGTAAAATATTAAAAGTAAAGAAATGAATTAAAACGAAAAAAAAATAAAATAAAAATAGACTCGGGACATTTATATGCACTTGCATTCCATGATTCGCCTTTTTTGGTGTCAATGTGACTAGATTTTTGTAGAGATATGTGTGACAGTGAAGTATTCAAATTGAAATCCCTTATTTCTTAAAACTTCTCTTATTTATAGACCATGAGAGTGGACTTGCGAAATGCTTTCTTCCACCCACGATCTAGCTTCCTCCTTTTTTCAGGGTCTTCATGTCCAAGACCTTGCCTTAATCACGAAGAATCTTAACTCCCAAATTTGACATCTCGCGTCTTAGCTTTTACCTTAGTTTTTACACTCTATGTTCTGTATAGTGTTTCTGGATAAAATTACGCGTGATTATCAAATTTTAACTTTAAAGTATTTTTGATTTGATTCAACTCTTAGTCGTCATTCTACTTTCTTATGATCGAATTTTCATAATAAATCTGTTAGAATTTGGTTGAATTAGTCCCACATTGCTTAGGATAGCAAATGGAGTGGGTGACCTAGGCTATAAATATGAGGCTAAGTTCTCCATATTTTTTACACTAGTCGGAAACACTTAAAGCTTGTATCTGACTTTTCTTTTCCTCTATACTCTTTGATTAGAGAATATTGTGAGGTGTAGTTAAATATTTGCTTTGAGAGTGTGGGTGTACTGGGGTGCCGGTGTTAGAGAGAAAGAAGTGATATTCTCTGGTTGTCATTTGACAACGGCCGTGGTCTTTTCTCCAGTAATTAGAGTTTCCACGTTAAATTCTTGTGTTGTAATTGTGTCTATTTTATTTCTCCGTGAAAGGTATTTTCTCAAGAGGGAATGGTGTATTATTCCCAACATGTGGTATCAGAGTTTCAGTTCGGTGGGATTTATTCTTAGTTTGCTCTGTGGTTGCAGCCTAGTCTGATGATGAGCGGATAATTTGTACGCTTTTTGGCATTATTTTTAGTATATTTTTAGTATGTTTTAGTTAGTTTTTAGTATATTTTTATTAGTTTTTAGTTAAAATTCACTTTTCTGGACTTTACTATGAGTTTGTGTATTTTTCTGTGATTTCAGGTATTTTCTGGCTGAAATTGAGGGACCTGAGCAAAAATCTGATTTAGAGGCTGAAAAGGACTGCAGATGCTGTTGGATTCTGACCTCCCTGCACTCGAAGTGAATTTTCTGGAGCTACAGAAGCCCAATTGGCGCGCTCTCAATTTCGTTGGAAAGTAGACATCCTGGGCTTTCCATCAATGCATAATAGTCCATACTTTGCTCGAGATTTGATGGCCCAAATTGGCATCCAAACGCTCACTAGAGACCCCTTTCTGGCGTAAAACGTCGGAAGTGGCACCAGAACTGGAGTTAAACACTCAAACTGGCATCCAAGCTGGCGTTTAACTCCAAGGATGGCCTATGCACGTGAAAGCTTCAAAGCTCAGCCCAAACACACACCAAGTGGGTCCGGAAGTGGATTTTTATGTCATTTACTCATTTTTGTAAACCCTAAGCTACTAGTTCTCTATAAATAGGACC
>NC_029776.3:42239807-42242307 GCF_000817695.3 Arachis duranensis | reverse complement strand
CTGCTGAAGCTTGGCTAGCCATGTCTAATTCCTTTAGACTGAAGCTTTAGATTAACATTGCATGATTCCTGGAATTCTTATTAAAAATTTTGAATCTCTTTATTTTCTTCTCCATATAATTTTCAAAAAATCCAAAAAAAAATTATAAAATCTTAAAATCAAAAAATATTTTTATGTTTCTTGTTTGAGTCTAGTGTCTCATTTTAAGTTGGTGTCAATTGCATGTTTCTGTTCTTCTTGCATTTTTCGAATTCATGCATGTGTCTTCATTGATCTTCAAGTTGTTCTTGATGATTTCATTGCTCTGATCTTTAAATTCTCTTGTCTTGAGTATTTTGTTGTTTCTCATATGCATTCTCAATTTGTTAGTGTCAGTAGTGAACAAACTTCTAAGTTTGGTGTCTTGCATGCATTGTTTATTTGATTTTAGTTGCATTTTGATTGTTCATTAAAAATCTAAAAAAATTATTAATTAGTGTATTTTCAAGTCAATAATACAGAGAATTGAAGATTCAGAACATACAGCAGAGGAATTACACAGAAAAAGCTGGGCGTTCAAAACGCCCAGTGAAGAAGGAAAACTGACGTTTAAACGCCAGCCAGGGCACCTGGCTGGGCGTTTAACACCCAAAAGGGTAGGATTTTGGGCGTTAAACGCCAGAATGGATACCATTCTGGGCGTTTAACGCTAGGATGGCACAAGAGGAAAGATTTTATTTTTAATTCAAATTTTTTTCAAGTTTTCAAAATTTTTCAAAATCAAATCTTTTTCAAATCATATCTTTTCAATCATACATTTTCAAAATCAATTTCTTTCTATTTTCAAAAATACTTGCTAACAATTAATGATTTGATTCAACATTTCAAGTATGTTGCCTTTTCTGTTGAGAAAGGTTTAATGATTGAATCATATATTTTCTTGTTAGCCAAGTCATTAATTTTCAAAATCAAATCTTTTTCTAAATCGTTTTTTAATCACATCTTTTTCAAAATAGTTTTCAATCATATCTTTTTGATTTCTAATTTCAAAATCTTTTTCAAAAATCACTTTATTTCCCTCCTAATCATATTTTTCGAAAATCATTCTTCAATTTTTCAAAATGTTTTCAAAATCTTTTTTTCGAAAATTTCTTTCCCTCTTCTCACATCCTTCTATTTATGGACTAACACTCCTTCACTATCAACAATTCGAACTCCATCTCTTTTGATAAGTTCAAATTCTTCTTCTACCTTCTCCTTCTATTTTTCTTTTCCTCTGACACCTCAAGGAATCTCTATACTATGACATAGAGGATTCCATATTTTCTTGTTTTCTTCTCTTTCATATGAGCAGGAGCAAAGACAAAAGCATTCTTGTTGAGGCTGACCCTGAACCTGAAAGGACCTTGAAGCGAAAGCTAAGAGAAGCTAAAGCACAACTCTCTGTAGATGACCTAACAGAATTCTTCAAAGAAGAAGACATGGCAACCGAAAACAACAACAATGCCAACAATGTAAGGAAGGTGCTGGGTGACTTTACTGCACCTACTCCCGATTTCTATGGGAGAAGCATTCTTAGGAAAAGTTAGTCAATGCCTTCTTGGCAAAGTTCTTTCCACCTCAAAAATTGAGTAAGCTTAGAGTGGAAGTCCAAACCTTCAGACAGAAGGAAGGTGAATCCCTCTATGAAGCTTGGGAAAGATACAAACAATTGATCAGAAAGTGTCCTTCTGACATGCTTTCTGAATGGAGCATCATAGGTATCTTCTATGATGGTCTGTCTGAACTGTCCAAGATGTCATTGGACAGCTCTGCTGGAGGATCGCTTCATCTGAAGAAGATGCCTGCAGAAGCTCAAGAACTCATTGAAATGGTTGCAAATAACCAATTCATGTACACTTCTGAAAGGAATCCTGTGAACAATGGGACGAATCAGAAGAAAGGAGTTCTTGAGATTAATACTCTGAATGCCATGCTGGCTCAGAACAAAATATTGACTCAGCAAGTCAATATGATTTATCAAAGTCTGTCTGGAATGCAAGCTGCACCAGGCAGTACTAAGGATGCTTCATCTAAAGAAGAAGCTTATGATCCTGAGAACCCTTCAATGGAAGAGGTGAATTACATGGGAGAATCCTATGGAAACACCTATAATCCTTCATGGAGAAATCATCCAAATCTCTCATGGAAGGATCAACAGAGACCTCAACAAGGTTTCAACAACAACAATGGTGGAAGAAACAGGTTTAGCAATGGCAAGCCTTTTCCATCATCTTCTCAGCAACAGATAGAGAATTCTAAGCAGAGCCACTCTGACTTAGCAACCATGGTCTCTGATCTAATCAAAACCACTCAAAGTTTCATGACTGAAACAAGATCCTCCATTAGAAACTTGGAGGCACAAGTGGGTCAGCTGAGTAAGAAAGTTACTGAACTCCCTCCTAGTACTCTTCCAAGCAATACAGAAGAGAATCCAAATGGAGAGTGCAAGGCCATCAACATGGCCGAATTTGGAGAGGAG
>NC_029776.3:42205719-42239659 GCF_000817695.3 Arachis duranensis | reverse complement strand
CCATTGGATTTACTTCTGCCATTCATGAGCTCTGATGAGTATTCTTCCTCTGAAGAGGACGAAGATGTCACTGAAGAGCAAGTTGCTAAGTACCTTGGAGTAATCATGAAGCTAAATGACAAGTTATTTGGTAATGAGACTTGGGAGGATGAACCTCCTTTGCTCACCAAAGAACTGGATGACTTGTCTAGGCAGAGATTACCTCAAAAGAGACAGGACCCTGGGAAGTTCTCAATACCTTGTACAGTAGGCACCATGACCTTCAAGAAGGCTCTGTGTGACCTAGAGTCAAGCATAAACCTCATGCCTCTCTCTGTAATGGAGAAGCTAGGGATCTTTGAGGTGCAAGCTGCAAGAATCTCACTAGAGATGGCAGACAATTAAAGAAAATAAGCTTATGGACTTGTAGAGGATGTTCTGGTAAAAGTTAAAGACCATTACATCCCTGCTGATTTCATAGTCCTAGAGACTGGGAAGTGCATGGATGAATCCATCATCCTTGGCAGACCCTTCCTAGCCACAGCAAAGGCTGTGATTGATGTTGACAGAGGAGAATTGATCATTCAAGTGAATGAAGAATCCCATGTCATCTCAGAAGAAGAGGGACGAAAGGTCCTGTGGGGGTGCCATAGTGCTAGTTATGGAGGTCACTTTGGAGGAGAAAGAACTGCCGCAAAGGTGCTTCAATGTGGGTTTTTTTGGCCCACTATTTTCAAGGATGCCAAGGAATTGGTGAAAAGCTGCAACGAATGCCAAAGGGCTGGGAACCTGCCCAAAAGAAATGAAATGCCACAGCAATATATTCTAGAACTTGAACTGTTTGATGTGTGGGGAATCGATTTCATGGGACCATTCCACCCTCATATTCAAACAGGTTTATCTTGGTGGCAGTGGACTATGTATCTAAGTGGGTGGAGGCAGTGGCAACCCCAGCTAATGACACCAAGGTAGTTATAAACTTCCTTCGAAAGAATATCTTCACCCGGTTTGGAGTCCCACGAGCTATCATTAGCGACGGAGGAAGCCATTTCTGCAATAGACCATTGGAAGCCTTACTCCTGCGATATGGGGTGAAGCATAAGGTTGCCACACCTTATCATCCACAAACAAGTGGGAAAACAGAGATATCCAACTGAGAGTTGAAAAGGATTCTAGAAAAGACTGTGGAGATATCAAGAAAAGATTGGGCAAAGAAACTAGATGATGCTCTTTGGGCATACAGGACAGCCTTCAAAACACCAATTGGAAAGTCCCCATATCAACTGGTGTATGGTAAGACTTGTCACTTGCCATTAGAGTTGGAGCACAAGGCCTCTTGGGCCCTTAAAACACTGAACTTAGATAGCACTGCTGCTGGTGAAAAAAGGGTCCTACAGCTTCAAGAATGGGAAGAATTTAGGTCTCAAGCCTATGAAAATACCAAGATTTACAAAGAAAAAGCAAAAAGGAGACATGATCTCAACTTGGTACCCAGAAGTTTTGAAGAAGGGCAACATGTGCTTCTCTACAACTCTAGACTGAAACTCTTTCCTGGAAAACTCAAATCAAGATGGTCGGGACCCTTTCTAGTCACAAAAGTCTCACCTTATAGACACATAGAAATAATGGAAGAAAACTCAAGGAGAAGGTTCACGGTGAATGGGAAAAGACTCAAACACTACTTGGGCAGTATGGGGGAGACCCCCAAATAGAAGTACAACCTCAACTGTGGAAGGAATCGTCGAGCTAGTGACGCTAAAAAAAGCGCTTTGTTGGGAGGCAACCCAACCTGAGGTAATTTTCTTTTCATAGGTCTTTTGATAAAAATTTCAAAGTGGGTTCTCTATAGTGTGAAGAGCTAAGTTTGGTGTTACACACCAAAAATAATACAAGGGTGAATATAGGGCTCTAAGTTTGGTGTCCCACCAAAACCCCAGCCTAAGAGTGCATTGCAGCCCTTAATGATGAAGCATTGCTCTAGCAATTAGAGAACTCACTTGACAGATGCTTAGCCTCTAATACATAGATTGTCTTTTTAACTCATAGTGTTTTAGAATAAAAAGCGCACAAAGTTATTGCATACATCCAATCTGTCAAGATGACCATAGCTTGCTTCATACTAACAATCTCCGTGGGATCGACCCTTACTCGCGTAAGGTTTATTACTTGGACGACCCAGTGCACTTGCTGGTTAGTTGTGCGAAGTTGTGTAATGCCATGGTATTGAACACCAAGTTCTTGGGGTTCATGACCAGGGATTATGAGAGTTGTGAAAAGTATTGTTCACAATTTCGCGCCACCAACAGACAAGGACGTGATTGCTAGGACGATAACGCCAAGGAAGATATCATGAGGTTGTATCAAACCATCTCGAAATACCGAACTCTAAGTGAAAATTGATTGAATGAAACCTGCATATTGTACTTGTTCTTCCTTATTCACATCCTAGTGTGCTAACCTAATGCCTTGAATGCTCACTTTCACCTTTCTTACTTGTATGCTTATCTCTTTAAGTTAATCAAAAAGAAAATGAAGAAACAATGCTAGGCACCAAGGGTTTCAAAATTGAGGCATGTGTCTGTGGTGTTTATGTACAAGGGATATACTTGGATGAATAAGCTCTTAGGGGTGCCTTATCACTTGGTAACTTGGATTAACTAATCCGGGATTATCAGCTGAAAGTCCACTATCAAGAGTAACCCTTGTTACAGAGCACTTAGTAACCCAAAGAGGTGCTGGACACCAAGGTCTCAAGAAAGAAGAATAACAAACCATGTGCCTGTGGTGTGTATGTATGGGGAAAAAGACTTGAGGGAGTAAGTCCTTAGGGGTGTCTTAACACCTAGCACCTTGAACCAACTGGTTTGGGAGTGTTGGCTGAAAGCTTATCATAAAGAGTCGCCCTCTTACAAAGCACCTAGCAAAAAGAAAAATAAACTTAGAAAAAAAAGAAGAGAAGGATCAATAAGAAAGAAGCCTCAAGGGATGTAATCAAGAGAGTGACTAGGGATTTGATAAAGGCTTGAAACCTAAAAGGAAAGAACCTAAGTTGCTATGCATGAAACTCCATGAAACTCCATGAACCAGGAATGCTACTTCCATTTTATCTTCTTGTTCTTTCATTTCATTTTTCTTATACTTCAGTACTTGCTTAGGGACAAGCAAGCTTTAAGTTTGGTGTTGTGATGCCAGGGCATCTAGGCCAGTTTCACTGACCTTTTCTTTACTATTTTAGGGTAGTTTCATGCATTTTTCTAGTGAATAAGGCAAGTTTTGGGTGAAAATACACTTACACCTTCATTTAAACAACTATTGTGAATTTTGCATGATTTCATGAGATTTTTGCCAGAATTGCATGAGAATTTGATGATGCATAATCTCATGACTTTGGCTAGAGCTTTGATGCACTTTAATTGCTTGATTTCAGGACAAATGAAGATGGAAGAACCACGTTAGCATTCACGTTAACTTAGTTAACGTGACTACTAACGTGGGATGGCAAAGAGCTTGCAATGTTAATGAGAAAAGTGATCACCAATAACGCCTGTGAAGCCATTCATAGCTTACGTTAAGAGCCACGTTAACTAAGTTAACATGGTACTTAACGTAGAAGAAAAAGAGGACTCCTCGTTAACGAGAAACATGAACTCCAACAACGTTTCTCCTCAACGTTAGTGGTAAAAGTGAACACAACTAACGTTGGGAAACTAGGCAATGCCCCACGTTAAGAGTCACGTTAACTTAGTTAACGTGAACTCTAACGTGGAAGAGGATCAACAACGCCAACATTAGTGACACTCACTTTTGTCACTAACGTTGGATCATTAGCATTGCCTACGTTAACTCTCACGTTAAGATTGTTAACGTGAAAGTTAACGTGGAGTTGAATTCAAAGAACCAACGTTAGTGACACTCACTTTTGTCACTAACATTGGGATATGGCTTCATTACTACGTTAAGAGCCACGTTAACTTAGTTAACGTGGGTTCTAACGTAGGGACTTAAGGCAATTGGAGCATTAGTGACAAAGGTGAGTGTCACTAACGCTCTCGAAGGTGATAGAGACCCACGTTAAGAGCTACGTTAGCCAAGCTAACATGACATCTAACGTAGGGGCAAGAGGCAAGCAACGTTTATGGGAAAAGTGATTCCCATTAACGTTTGCAAAAAGGGGCACAAGCCAACGTTAATGAAAAAAGTGAGTCCCATTAACGTTGGCCAAGGATTGAGTAAGAAACGTTAGTAGTCACGTTAAGATTTCTAACGTTGGAATTAACGTGGGTATATAAGGGTGGAACGTTAGTGGAAAAAGTGAATGCCACTAACGTTCTCGCACTCAAAATATTACCCAATGTTAATCTCACTAAATGCCCAAGCCTAATTCATATTTCTCTGCAAGCTGGGCCCACTAAAGATGAGAATTGCTTCAACTCAAGGTCCAGAGCCCACATCCAAGACTTGAAGAACTCACTAGAAGATCATGAGGAGTAGTATAAATAGGAGTAGTTTTTGAACTAGAGTGAAGCTTAACACTTTTGGGAACTACTCTCTACATATTTACTTTTCTGTACTTCTAGCATGGATTCTTCTTTTCTGCCATTTTTTATTCCTAGAGTGATGATTGGATTTTTGATGGTATGGAATTTCACAAATGAATTCTCGTTGCCCTAGGAATTGTAATGAAGTGTCTTGTTATTGGTTGTGAGTTATATTTGGGGTTTTTAAGATTTTAGACAAGAATTATAAATGGCAAGGAAATAAACTAACAACTAACAAAGCTCTTGGCAAGATATGAGAACTAGAAGTCCTATCCTAGTTATCCTCCTCAATTGTGATAACAAATTGTCCATTACTCCCACTTAGTTAACCTCTAACCATGGAGGAAAGTCAAGTGGATGAATCAATTTGATTCCTCAAGTCCTAATCAACTCCTAAAGGAAAGACTAGCTTTAGAGGCATTCAAATCAATTAGCAACTTCTAATTATCAATCAACAAAGGAATTAGATAACTCAAGAGTCACTAATTACTCTACCTAGGCCAAGAGGAACAAAATCGATACTAAAATCCAACCAAGCATTTCATCAAACACTTGGAAGGCACAAAAGAAAAGCAAAGCAAATTGACAACAAGAATAGAATCTAACAACATTTATTGCAATGAATTAACAACAACAATTAAAAAAAAACACATTTATCATGAATTACCTTTTATTGAATTGGAAGAAAGTAGAAGGAACAATACTAGATCTACAAAAAATATAAGAACAACATAAAGGAAATCACAACAAAAGAATAGAAGAAGATGAATGTAGCAACAAAGAATTGAGAGATAGAAGTGGAAGAAAGCAAAGATTAAAACCTAGATCTAAGAACTAAACCTAATCCTAATCCTAATCCTAGAGAGAAGTGAGAGCTTCTCTCTCTAAAAACTACTTCTAAACTAATCCTAATGAGTGGGAATAAACTAATGTCCATTTGCTCTTCAATCCTTGGCTTTAAATAGCATCTTTGGCGCCAAAGTTGGTTGGGATTGGGCCCCAGAACCCTTGAGAATTCGTTGGCCACGTTTTTATTAAAAAATCATAAACCAACACCGACGCGTACGCGCACATCACGCGTACGTGTCCATGGGGTAATTCGCAAGGTGCGCGCGCGCGTCCATGGGTGAGTTCAACTTCTTTGACTTTTCATGATTTCTCCACTTTGCATGCTTTTCTCTTCACTCCTTTGATCCATTCCTAGCCTTTTCAATCTGAAATCACTAACAAACATATCAAGGCATCTAGTGGAATCAAAGGTGAATTGAATTTTGCTACATTAAGGTCTAGAAAGCATGTTTTCACATCTAAGCACAAATAAGGAGACAATCACAAAACTATGCTAATTCATTGAATAAATGAGGGTAAAAGGTATTAAAATCTCTTAAAATCAATACAAGATAAATCGTCAAAACGGGGTTTATCATAGAGCTATAAACAACTAAACCCCTTTCATTGGGTTAGGGAGCTCTGTTGTAATTTGATGGATCAATTATAGTTTTCATTCTTCTTCTTTCTTTTCTCTTGATCTTACTAGAAAGCTTTCGATCTTAATTTAGTTGGTTAGTTGTCTTGGAAAAGAAACTCTCCATAATTGGATCTCCTTTGAACCTTGGAAAAGGGATGAGGAAATCATGCTAGAAATGCTTTCTCATGTTGGACCAAATTGGGGTTTGGATGGATATTGTGACATTTAATCCTTCCAACACTTTGATTTGGAAATACATGTGGTATAATCAGTGACCACACTTTTATCTCTTCCTATGAGCAATTAAATCAAAAAATTGGGCAATTGTTCAAGCTTAGAGAGATTGGATTGCCAAGGAATTGGGATCCAATCACTTAAGATTGCCAAGGAGATTAATGAATGCATTAATTGAGGAAGAGATGAGAATGAACTTGATCCGGAGATTGCAACATCTCTTAAACCCAATGATCTCCCCATTTCTGATCTTACCCATTCTATTTATTTTCTACCATTTAATTTCCTGCTCATTATCCCAACTCCCCATTTAAGATTCTACACTTTAATTTCTGTTATTTACTTTCTAGTCATTTAAATTCCTGCATCTCAATCTCAATTCTGTTTAGCTCAACTAGCATATTCTTCTAACTAAAGTTGCTTGACCAATCAATCCCTGTGGGATTCGACCTCACTCTATTGTGAGTTTTACTTGACGACAATTCGGTATACTTGCCGAAGGAAAATTTGTTGAGAGACAAGTTTTCATGCATCAGAATTCTGCCAGTAAATTGGCTAAACATAGTTTCACTAAACTAATATACCGGCGGCCGTATCCGACGGAAGCTCCACGGGTGAAGTTGGCACTATTGAGATAAAATTTTGCGCCACTAATTACCGTCGGATTTAGTGGCAAAACATAAAATCTGATGGTAACTAATTCTGGGAGCTAAATGTTGCTTGTCTCTGACAAAAAAAACTCTGCTAAATCCGCTAGTAATGGCCACCACTAAATCTGACGGTATTCAACGTGTTTCTTATAGTGCCAAAATTCAAAAATTGAAAAGGTGGCACGTATTATATGTAAGAACCACAACTAATCAACCGGTTAATTAAGTGATTATATTGTCCAAATTATATTCCAAAAAGTTGGAGTGAGAATTTAAGGATTTAAAGGTGATTTTTTGGACTCAGTGGGTCTTTCTGAATCAGAAAATGTGCCTTCTGCGAAAAATTGTAAAAAACTGCGAACCGGCAGTTGAACCAGTCCAAGTCTTCCCGGTATTGCACGAGAAAAAGTGGAAACAGTCAAAAACCTTAGAAAAATATTAGAAATGGAAAACCGGGAGTTAATTTTAAAGGTTTGGCATGAAGTTGTGCCAAACGGGCTAAAAACGCTAACGGATTGGACCGAGCCCAAATTGGGCCCAAGTCCAACATATATAAGGGTTCATTTAATGAACCCATGCGGCCACAGCACCATTAAACACACACACACTCAGCAGCAAAGAAAAGAAAGAAGAGGAAGAAGAAAATACTATTCACATATCTCTTCTTTTTGCGATATCTCGAGCTACGGTGCTCCGATTTGCGTGCTGTTAGTGGCTACGCATTCCTTGTGAAGGGTTCTACAAAACCCATATAAGAAACTAGTATGGAAAACTCGAAATTCTCTCAGTTTTTCTCTCCAAAATTTCGGGTTTTTTAGGGCTTTGGGTTAAATGAGTTTTTGTGATTTTGGATGTTTAGGTTTGCTATAATCCTTGCTTAGCATTGGATTTTGGCTATCAAATCTATTGGAAAAGGTAAGAGACATTAAGCCCTTGTGATATTATGTTTAAATGGAAACCTAGGTTGATTTGTGATGGTTTATGCATATATAGTTTGATTATTGTGAGTTTAGAGCTTGTTGGTGCTTGTTGGAGTTACATTGGTGGCTTGCTTGTGGTTGGAAGCTCATTGGGTTCTCAATTTTGAGTTTTGGTTCATATAGGGAATCGGCCAAGGTATGGCTTTAGTTTTCTCTGTGTAATATATAATATTTCTGGATACTTAGGCTAGTGACCCATAGGATAGGATTGAATTAAATTGGTTGTTAGAATTGTTGTATGATGATGTATGATGATTTGATGATTTGGGTTATTGATGAATTGAAATGTTGATGTTGATAGTATGGTATTGAAGATTGAGATTGAAATTGATTATGATGATTGTTGGAAATGGTGGAATGGAATTTGATTAATGTGTTGATTTAAAAAAATGGATGTATTGTTATGTATTTGATAATGGAAATTGATGAATGTGGTTGGTGGAGGAATGATTACAGTGTTATATATTTGATATTTGAGGTTGAGGATATTGAAGAATGAATGAAAAATTTGGTATGAATGGTAGATTGTGACGCAAAGGGTGAGTTATGAGGTAAATTGGAGTTGGTATGGTTTTAGTCTGATTTTGGTTGAAATATTTTAAAAGTTGAGGTTTGGCAAAATTCTGCATAATCTATTTTCTGGCAGCTGCTTTGGACGCTTTTTGGGAACGATCTAACCATCACAATTGAATGGGATTAATTTTTCTCAAATCTTTGTGATGTGTAGAAAAATCCTGAAAAATTTGGTTAAAGTTTAATGGTTGGATTAGGAGATATAAATTTTTGAAGTTTGTTACTTTAAAACTAATTTTCTGCTGCTACATAATCAAACCAGCAACTTTCCAAGCTTATATCTCCCAATCCTGACCATAATTTTGAGTGGAACTAAAAGGACATTGAGACTTGGAGTATTTTCTTGTTTGTGTCAAACTTTTAGACTATTATAAATTTTGTAGAAGGAGTTGTGCTCATTTTAAATATAGAGCTCTTAGCTATTTTGACAGCAAAACTAGTTTTTGAAAGTAAATTTGTAGTTAGTATAACTCTCTCCAGAAAAATGATTTTTCTATGATACTTTGACTGATTTAAAGCTCTATGAGTCTAGTTTATTTCTGAAAAATTTCAGATACATCAAATGAAAATATGATTTTTGGTGGATTTTCTAAGAACAGGGTAGCTTGCTGTCTTGGTGTAGAGATTTCAAACTTAAAAAATCAGTTTTTGCAAGAGAAATGGTTTTCCTTTTTATTTTATTCAACTAAACTTTTTCAACTGGGTTCAAATCTATAGGATACTTCCGTTTTGAGTCTAGAGATGGAGAATTACCCTTATAAACTTCTGTGACAACTATTTAAGACTTTTGGCTCGTTTTTGGATATCAAAACGTAGAGAAGGTCTGAGGTGATTTTAACTTGGTAATTTGATAAAAAGTTAGAAAACGGATGCTTAGGTTTCAGGTGTACTGAGGATGGGCTCGGTTGAATAAGAACGAGGAATGGAGATGTTGGATTGAAAGTGGTTGAGATGAGTCGAGGACTCGGAATACGATGATGGATCCATGGTATACTGAAAAATATTTTCTGAAAACCACTGATGTATCATTTGTATATTGAGATTATGAGACGCTATGCGCTCGGCAGGGATGGTGGTTGGATCCCTCCTGTCGAGGTAGTGGCAGCGGTGTAAGAGCGGTGGTTCATCCCGCTTGCGTTGAGATGCGAGGTCGGTGGTAAGAGTATCCCGCTCGCATCCTTCGGATCAATAGAACGTGCAGGCGCAAAATCCTGAACAGTGATCCGAGCACTATATCTCGGGGGTTTCCATATGATGATTCCGAAGGGCGACGTCTCCATGGAGATGTGTCAGGTTGGCAGTTGAATCGACAATGTGATATCACAGCCAATAGGGTAGGCATTCATCATGTGCATTTTCTATCTTTTTGTATGTTTTGCCGACCTGTAATTGTACGCGTAATTGAATAACATGCCTATTTGCTTACTTGAACTACTTGCCTTATATGCTTCTACTTGTGTTTTACTTGCATTGCTATTAATTATGTATTCTGCTGGGATTGAGGAGGTTCGGAAGGCGGTGGCGATGGGATCGCATGGAGGATAGGTTGGTGAAGGCTATGGGACAACGGTGTTTGGTTAGAATAGAAATTCCTTAAGATAGGGTACCCTGTCTATTTATGTTAAAATATATATGATACTTATTTGTTTTAGTATGCCTTAAGATTGAATCTTGTGATGGATATGAAGTCTAAGATTGCCTTTGGCGTCCCGGGGTCTTATATCTTACATCACTGGGCACTGTTACCATACTGAGAACCTCCGGTTCTCATACCATATTTCTATTGTGTTTTTCAGATGCAGGTCGTAACCCACCTCGGTGAATTGCTTTGATGGTGACAGGAGCGGAGGATATCTATCTGTTTTTGAAGTCTTTTGATCTCTTTTGTATATGTCTCTCATCTTTTGTATTTTGCTTTGCCTAGAGGCTTGAATTTGAGAGATCAAAACTTGTATAAGCTGTTTTTACTGTCTGGTTTCATGTATGGTTTGTATATGGCTAGTCGGCTTAAACTCCGCGAGCCGTGGCTAGAGTCTTATGACATTATACTATTATACTATGATATTTTGTTATTTTATATTTAATTCTTGTGCCTTAAGTCAGTAGCTTCGTTAGCACGTTTTGCGCTTTTGAAATCCTGTTTTTGAGCTGCATCCTTCATCGGGCTTCTAGATTGTACTATTCTTTCTATATATATTATATGTATGAGCTTAAATCTGTCGTAATCCTTGATTAACCTTTGCTTTACGACGCGAGATAAAGTTTAGACTAATTAAGGTGTTACATTATAAGCGTGAAGAATAAGAAACTTTTCATTACCTTTAAAATAATAAGTTTCAAGGGGTAATTTATTAGCACAAACCTTGAGTTCGACTAAAAAAACAGAGATGTCAACGTCAGTAGAGGGTTTTAACTTTTAACATTAATCTAGTCTTGTAAATAATTAACAAGATGAAAATTAAAGAAAATTCAATCAAGTAAAGATGAATGCTGATAGTAAAAAATTTGAATGTCACAATTAACATGTGTTAAAAAAAATCAATCTTATCTCATTAAATCTAACTGTCACAAACATGAGGAAGGTTACTTTGATTCTCAAGCTGTATCAGGAATGTTGGTGTGTATCCTTACGGAACAAGTAATGGAAAGAATGTGGGTAAGATTATTGGATCAAAAAAAGTTTTAAACTCAAGGGTTTTTCTCTATAAATAGGAGAATCAAAAGCTTGGAGAGGGACTACCATTCAATACCACAAATCACACTAAAACCTCCGAAAAATTTTCAAACACACTAACGCACAAAAATTTATGAAGTGTAAGTGTATGTAAATATTAGGAGTCAATTTCTTTATTTGTTTATTTCTTTTGTTTAGCATTCCATTTCCAATTTAGTTCCTTTCAATTTTATTTCAGTTCTAACCTTTGTTCTTTAGTCCTTCTTTCATTTTCAGTATTTTAGTATTTTTCATTTCTTTTCATGTGTAAATTTGGTTAATCCAAATTTTGTCTTTATTTCATGTGGAACCTTTGTTCATATTAATCTATTATAAATAATACAAGAAGCGTATTTTTTCATTACTTGCAAAGTTTATTTTAACATTAAAATCTATAAATTTTGGATTGAACTCACTATTTTAGAAAAATCGTATATATTCTCCAAATTGAGATCTTGGATATAAATTTAATTGTCACTACGTTGAAATCGAACAAAAATTAATCGAAACAAAGCTAAAGCATCATGAATTGGAGAATGAACTAGAAGAAGAGTATGTATATAAATAAATTTGTTATCCAACTGTTTTGAGTTTTTACATTTGTTATCCAACTGTTTTGAGTTTTCAATACTAAAAAGACTAGTATTGAAATAGTCAATGTTTATAAACTTTGAGTAAACATTTAAATTTGATTTTTAAGAATTTCAGGTTAGATATTTTATTTCAATTTTTAACAAATTTTTATTATTCTACTAAAAGTTTTCGAAACAAATTAATCTTTTTTTTAGAAGAGAGATTAATTTATCTTATAATTTTAGTATTTAATTATTTATAATAATATTTATTAAAAATTTATTTATCTAACAATTATATTACAAATTATTAGAAGCAACAAAAAACAAAAATATCTAAAAAAGTAATTGACGAACTTTTAAATAATAAAAAATTATTAAATATTAATTTAATTATTTACTCATCAATTATCAATAATATTTTAGCAAATTTTTTCAAGTTAGAATCAAATGATGGATACAAGTTAATTTAATTAAATATAGTAAAACTATATGTTGATATTTCTTACAATCACCTATCATAAACATTAGGGTCGATGAATCACTAATTTAAAATGAATCTCGTCCAATATTATTTGTTTATTTTAAATTGACTTTTGTTATTATTATGTCTTATACAAATTCTTTTGAATAAAAATAATTTAGTAATAATTTTTAATAAATTATTTTGAACTACAACGATTTATGTAAAAGATAGAGACATAAGTAAATCGTTTTAATCAAGAATAATTTAGTAAAATTAAATATGTCAGTTATATAAAGCCATATATTACTTACTAAATTATCCTCGGTTAAAACGACTTATTTATGCTTTTATTTCTTACATAAATCATTGTGTCCGGAAAATTTACTAAAAGCTACTACCAAATCATTTTAGTTCAGAATAATTTGTATAATACTATTAATAATAAAAGTTAACTCATGATAAACAAGTAATACTTGACGAGATTTATTTTAAATGAGTGATTTATACTAAACTTACTTATTCTAAATTTTATCAAATAAAAATATTAGAAAGACTATATTCTAGTCATTTTTTATTTTCTACATTTTAAATTTTATATTACCAACACTTCTAATCTATAAAAAAGTATATTAATTAATTTTGGATTGATACGCAAAATTTTATTAAAAGGTACATAAAAATTAATTAATGATAATAACATTAATGTTTATATCCTTGTCCAATAATCCTAACCTGGCCCAAACTGAATAAAATCCAATTAAGATATCTAACTCAATCCACCCAATACTCAATCTTATAAAGGTTGGACATCGTAACAAGAGTCTGGCCCACTTACCTAGGTAAGTAACCGACTCCTAAGATATCTCTAATCTATCTAGAAGGAGGATCTCAACAACCTCCTTAACAAAAGGGATAATCATCCACCATCAAAGGTGAAGCTACTCTAAAAGGTGGTTATGAATTCTACTATAAATACACTGACACCCTTAGGTATATTCAGAATCCAATCTATTGAAAATCTGCTTAAAACCCTACAAACTTAAGCATCGGAGTCACTTGCAGGTACCATCCACAGCTCTTCATACGAAACTCGAACAGCGGTACTTCGGCATCAATAGAAGTCGAACGCTATCCAAAAGGATCCTAGACCTCACGTTCAAGTCCAAAAGTAACCCAATTTCAGGTAACCCTCAGAATACTCGTGCTATTGCCGGGGACTTGGAAGTCTACACCCCACAATGACAGATGATTAGTGCGAAGATGGACATACGGTATCTGAATCTGAACTAGAACCTCACAACAATGACCGAACTCTCATGATACCTTCACGACATGACAGAGCAAATGGCCCTAATGGGGAGGGGATGTCAAGAAACCTTCATCCAAGGAGAATCAATTCAGAAATACATCCACCAGAGCATGAGAAATCCCTGCACCCAACAGAAATCATGGGACTCATACACGGACATCACGACCGATTAGAGCAACTCAAACAGGAGATAAAGCGACCAAGAGAAGCTGAAAAGGACTTGTGAAGGGAGGTGCGACAATAAAGAGAATTAGAAGAAAAGCTTATAAAATTAGAAGCCGACCTTCAAAATCAGAGCAACCATGTAGATTAAAAGGAAAGTTCTTTTGGAGGAAAAGATCCGTTTATAGAAGAGATTATGCGAGCTAGTTTTCCTAGGAACTATAAAATCCCTGACAAGGACCTCTATGATGGAACGACTGACCCAAGACACTATCTCAATAACTTTAAAAGTCGGATGTATTTGGCTGATGCGTCCAATGTGACCCGTTGCAAAGCTTTCTCAATAACTTTAACCAAAGCGACGATAAAGTGGTTTGGTAGCTGACCACCTAGGTCGGTGACCTATTTCGATGACCTTACAAGAAAGTTTCTCACCCAATTTTCAATTCAGAAAGACAAAGCAAGCATGCTCCTAGTCTCTTAGGGGGTCAAACAAGTGGTCGGAGAAACTCTCCGAGCTTATACGAAAAGATTCAATAATGCTTGCTTGGAAATTCAAAATCTACTTACAAAAACAATAATAATGGGATAGTTAACGGCCTCAGAGAAGGGCCATTTTCTTAGTCCATATCAAAGCAACATCCGACTTTCCTGTACGAAGTACATGAGCAAACAAAAAAGTACATCAATATGGAAGAGAATGCTCGTCTTAGAGAACCAGTTCCAAGACAAAATCCACCTTATCAAGCTCGAGATAAGGGGAAGGAGACAAAGAAAAAAGATGAGTACAGCTCAGACAAACCTCGAAGGTATCATAAGTATACTCCTGTGCAAGTTTTCCTTGTTGGCATCCATAGGGAGATCTTCCATACCTAAAAAATTTTACCTCCTCGTTCCATCAAGAACAAGAAAGGTGGAAGTCTGACAAAATACTGTAAGTATCACAAGCTATATGGACATTCCACCAACGATTGCTATGACTTGAAAAATATGATAGAAAAACTGGCCAGAGATGGTTGGTTAGAAAGATACCTTACAGAAAGGTCGGACGATCCGAGAAAAAGAAAAAGAGGTGATGAAGACAGGGGTCGATGAGATCGGCCACTACAAACCCCTAATAAACATATCCACATGATAGGTGGAGAATTTGCAGGAGGCAGGGTAACTAAGTCTTTTCATAAAATACATTTGAAAAGAGTCTGTCAAGTCGGGAAAAAATTTAAAGTTCCTGACTTACCCACAATCTAATTCACCAAAGAGGATGCTCAATGAGTGATCTCCGGTAATGATGATCCCGTTGTGATTATAATGATATTCGCCAATGTAAACCTCCATAGAACTTTGGTAGATCAAGGATGCTTGGCTGATATATTATTCAAACATGCCTTCAACAAGTTCTAGTTAGAAAAAAAAGAGCTGAGAGCATATCCTAACACTCTTTTTAGGTTCAGAGACACACCCATCCAACCTCTCGGCTTCATCCCATTACATACCACTTTCGGTAAAGGTGTAAAGTCCAGAACTTTAAGTATAGACTACGTCGTGGTTGATGTAGCATCAGCCTACAATGCATTGATAGGTCAGATAACCTTAAACTGACTTACCGTGGTCGTTTCTACTCTTTATCTCTGCATGAAATTCCATACTTCAGAAGGAATCACTAACGTAAGAGGAGATTAGAGGTTGGTATGAAAATGTTATAATAAAAGCTTGAACCTACGTAGAGGAATTAAGGGAAAAGAAGTCAACACCATTGAGCTTGGTGGTGTCCGAGCACGAGAAAGACTAAAGCCACAACCTGATGGAAAGACCGAAGAAGTTCAAATCGGAGATCAGACCGAAAAATGACAAGCATAGGAGCCAACTTAGATAAAGAATTGAAAGCATATCTCATTAAGCTCTTACGAAAAAACTCTGATCTCTTTTCTTGGAATGCCTCTGATATGACCGGAATACACTCTGACCTCATGAATCACAAGCTCGTCGTCTACCCAGGCTCATAATCTATCCAACAAAAGCGACGAAAGCTCAACTCTAAAAGAGTACAAGTCATTGAAGAGCAAGTCCAAGCTTTACTAGAAGCCTGGTACATAAGGGAGGTAAAATACCCTTTGTGGCTAGCTAATGTGGACCCTGTGATGTAACAGAACGGGAAATAGAGAGTGTGTGTCGACTATACCGACCTCGATAAAGCTTGTCCTAAAGACCCATACCCATTTCCCAGCATTGATACCTTGGTAGATTCGGCTTCAGAATACGATACTTGTCCTTTATGAATGCATATTCATGATATAACCAAATCTCGATGTAGAAGTCGGACCAAGAAAATATTTCTTTCATCATTCCAAAGGCCAATTATTGTTATGTGGTGATGCCTTTTGGATTGAAAAATGCTGGAGCCATATATTAATGACTAATAACCAAGGTGTTTTCATCTCACCTTGGAAAATTAATAGAAGTGTATATAGACAACATGCTTATCAAAACTAAAGAAAACGTCAACTTTTTGTTTGATTTAACAGAGGTATTCAACTTGATAAGAAAGCACAGGATGAGACTAAATCCCTCAAAGTGTACATTTGTAGTAGAAGCCAAGAAGTTCTTAGCCTTCATGCTCACCCAAAGGAGCATTGAAGCCAACACAGGCAAATGCAAAGCAATCCTTAAGATGAAAATCCCGACATGCCTCAAAGAAGTCCAGCAATTAAATGGAAGGTTAGTAGCCTTATTCAGATTCCTGGAGGGGTCAGCTCTGAAGTCCCTACCCTATTTTTAATACTTAGAAAAGGATGTCAATTTGAATGGACTCAAGAATGTGAGCAAGCATTTCAAGATTTCAAAAACTTCCTGAGTCAGCCACTGATCCTTACCCGACCTGTTCAACGAAATGACCTTATACTTTACTTAGCAGTTGCAAGTAAGGCCATAGCATCTGCACTTTCCGAGAAGATAAGAACAGACAACAACCAGTTTACTTTGTTAGCAAGGCCCTACAGGGGACAGAACTAAACTATCAAGAGATAGAAAAGTTTGTATATGCTCTTTTCCTCACCTCCAGAAGGCTCCGACCTTATTTCTAGGTCCATACCATAAAGGTCCGAACTAGTCAACCCATGAAGCATATCCTTAAAAAGACGGATATTGCAGGTTGGATGCTACAATGGGCAATAGAGCTGTCCAAGTTCGACGTAAAGTATGAAACTCAAACGAAAATCAAGTCCCAATACCTGGCCAACTTCTTGGCTGAATACACGACAACACAAGGGAACCTGTAAGAACTGGAGTTTTCACGTAAAACTGCTTTAATAAAATAATAATTTAACTATCCGGAATAGGTTCAAAAATATAGAAATGTTATTTTGAAAATAAAAAGGTGAAATTTGAATTCAATGATTTTTTTTTTGTGTGGAAAAATGTACCTTTTATGGAAAATCTTTGTAAAAATGCATACCGGTGCTTAAGCCGACAGTACTGGCTCGAGTCTATCCGATACTATGTATTTTGAAAAAAAATAAGATTTTGAAAATTAATTTATTATTTGAAAAGGAAAAAAATAATTTAGAATTGAAAACCGGACAATAATCTTAAAGGTTTTTGTCCAAAGTGGCCAAACGGACCTAAAACGCTAACTAATTGGCCCAGGAACAAACCGAGTCTAAGGCTCAACATATATATGCACATTAAATGAGCTTTCATCTTATTTTCACCACTAAAGAGAGAAAGACGCAGATTGAGAGATAAGGGAGAAGAAAATGGGTGTCACTATTCATTGCGGCCATGCAAAACTCTCGTTGAGCTCTTCATTTCTAGCCAATCTTTATTGGTAAGAAATCGAAACTCAAGCTCCAGTGTCCATCCCTAATAATTCTACATTTTTGGGTGTGATTTTTGAGTAGATTTTTTGTTTGTTTAGGGGTGATCTAGCATTGGAATATTATTGGGTGTTACCCCTAAGATCTTTGGGTAAGGTAAGTTTCTTCAAACTCTTATGGTTTGATGTTTTGGTTAGCCATAGTGTTGATTCTTGGTATGTTATATGTGTATAGCTTGATAGTTGGTGAGTTTTGGAAGTGGTGTTGGTGCTTGAGGCTTGTTGATCTTGTTGGAATCAAGATTTTGGTGTTTTGTGCATATTGGGGATCAGCCAAGGTATGATTTCGGTTTTCTTTATATAATATGTAATGTTTCTAGACACTTAGACTAATGGACCTTAGGATAGGATTGAATTGATGATAATTGATGATAATTGATGATGATTGTGATGTTGATAAGGGTATGAGGGTTATTAGTGTTAGTGACATATTATGATGTTGGTTGAAGTTGATGAGTGTGTATGTTGATTGTAGTAATATGAATGTTGATAATGATTGCTAATGTTGAGATTAATTGATGAGGAGTATGAATATTGATGTTGATGATAATTGGTGAAATATGTGAGTTTTATGAGTATAGTGTGAGAAATTTAAAGATTATGATGGGTTTGATTAATGTTAGATATTTTTGGTGATGATTATTGAAATTGACGAGGATTTGTATTAGTTGTTGATGTTGTTGTTGGTTGATAATGATTATGGGTTTTGATAATATATTGTGAAATACTTGGATGGTTTAGGGTGTAAAACCCGGTTAATTAATGACTAATTAACCCATAAATAAGAATTTATTCTAGAAAGCCCAAAATGTAATTTTTATGGCTAAATGTGATAGAGGAGATTGAGACGAGAATTTCGGTACCAATTTTATAGAAATCGGACCAAGATTGGACCGAACGGGCCAAACCGGGCCAACCGGACCCAAAATGGGCCCTTGGCCCAACTAAACTAAACCAAAACCCTAGTTTTCAGCACTCTCTCTCCTCACACAACACTAATACATGCTGAAAAAGAGAGGAAATGGGGGAAGAACACTCTCCAAGGTTCTAACCCTCACTTGATCTTCAAACCACCATAACTTTTGATCTAGAGCTCCGATTGCCACACCGTTTACGACCATGCGTTCACCGCGGAGAGATCTACAAAACCATACAATCAATCTTGAGGTAAGCCACATTTTACTCTTCGAATTTCCAGCTTTGATTTCGAGTTTCATGAGTAAAAATATTGAGATTTTGGGCTCTTTTATGTTATAGGACCCAACTCTCTCGAAGGAGAAGGTTAATCTTGTCTCCTTGGACCTTGGGTGTGGTAAGATTCTCAACCCTAGTGTAATTTGTTGTTCTATGATGTTTGGGTATTGAGATGTTGTGTATGGGTATGATGATTGTGGCTTAGGTTGTGTATGTGTGAATATTGGAGCTTGATTAGTGATATTGAAAAGCTTGAAAAGGGATTTGGTGGTGAAAAATCTATTTTTGGAAGTATTGAGGCCTTGAAGGCTTGAGGAAAAAGTGGTTTGGAAGTGCTTCGGTTGAGCTTGGAAAATCGGCTAAGGTATGGTCTTGATTTCCCGTATCTAATATGTAATATGGTAGGAAATACTTAGGCTAGAGGCCCTAAGATAGGCATTGAATTGTTGATGTTGTTGAATGGTTGAAATATATGATGTCGTCATATATGTGATGATGATTATTGATGCCTTAATGGTATGATGTATGAGAAATATGCATGTTGTGATATATGCTTGATGATTGATTACGGTTGAATTATGGGTGAAACCATGTTGATGGTGAGTATGATATTAATTGTGTACAATGATGATTTATTGGAATTGGTGTTGTTGAAAATTGCCATGAGGAAGAGTATATGATATGTCAATGTGTTTGAGTTTGAGCCACTTGGGTGAAGTGGGTTAAAATGATGGGATAGTGATTTTGGTGAATTGTGGTAAAGTGTCAATGTGTGAGTTGAGGAGGCTTGATGTTGAATTTGATATATTTTGATTGATTTCAAAGAAAAGGGATGAAATTGGCATGTTTTGATTGATTTTGAAAAGAGTTGAAAATGGCTTGTTTTGCAAATGGCACATTGTGGTTGTGTATGAAAAACATGGTTTTTGGGCATACTTTGACGGGACATAACTTGGACTACGGATCTCTTTTTTTGCCAAATCTATTTAGAAATGAATTTGGATTCGGGATGTCCATGCCGTTCGAAGAACGGGTGAAAAACGATTTAAAATGAGAAAGTTATGCCTGTTGGAAGATTGGGGGTTGAATTAGTGAATTCTGCAGCTTTTAACTTAGAAAATTTTTAGCAGAATGACCCCTAGCGCATAGGCGCACTTGGCGCGTATACGCCGTTTTTCTAGAAAGTGCCATCCACGCGTGCGCGTGGTGTGCGCGGGCGTGCCGATGTGCTGCACCCAATGCCCAGCCATTTTCCAGAGAGTTGTGCCAGAACTGTGCCAGTTTTGTGCCTGGGGCACGAGATCACCCACGCGTACGCGTGGTTGACGCGTGCGCATCGCTTGGCTATTTTTCAATCCATGCGTTAGCGTACATGACGCATACGCGTCGATGAGTTTTGTGGCCATCCACGCGGGCGTGTAGAGTGCGCGTACGCGTGGCCCTGTTTTCATCCCAAAGTTGATTTTTGAGTTTTAAAAGCTAAATTTCATACTTCTAAGCTTCCGATCTCACCACTTATGTCTTAAATCATTATGATATGCCTAGCAATGAGAAAATGAGCTAGGGGATGTGGTAACTTGCGAGTGAAGCAAGGGAAAAATGAATGATCATTGAGGATCAAAGATGATTATGTGAGATACGGAGGATGGTGGTGGAAGTGCTTGTTATGCCATGGGCCGAAGGGCCGTAATTGTTAATGAATTGGCTGGTTATGGATTTAACCGTGAGCCGGATGGCTAGATTATTGCCGTGTTACGGCGGAGCCATGATTATGGCTAAGTATAAATGCATATGCTGTTAAATGAATTGTGAATGTTGCACTTTCACTGTTGGAGATGAGAGTTTCCTTGGAAGGAAGAAGTGGTTAGCCACCACGTGCTCCAGGTTGAGACTCGAAACTCTTTTGACCCTATGTCGTCAGGATGGCCGGGCACTGTGAAAGCCCCGGATGAGCTCACCCCCGTAAATATTCACCAGTGAGGGTGATGGATATGGATCATGATTATGATCAAATTTATATTGAGTATAACTTGAGTTGGGGAGACACGACAGAGGGACAGTCCAATGGTTAGCTACCAGGACTTGTCGGGTTGGTTCTATAACCGACAGATGATATCATCAGCCACTAGGGACAGGCATTCATCATATGCATACTATATAAATTGTTTGAGATTGCCTATTTGACTGCATATTACTTGCTAATTGTCTAAATACCTTATTTGTTCCTATTTGTATATTTCTTGTTTGATATAACTGTGTTTGCTACATTATACTCCTGCTGGTGGTTGGGAGGTCTGAAGGAATTGGAAAGGGAAGTATTAGTTAGACTGAAGAATCTTTAGTCAGTCGCCACTTATGGTTTAGCGTGTTTATAAGCTTTGATATTATCTGGATTAAGTTCTAGGATTGCCTTTGGCTTTCCTCTATTATTATGTATTATATATATGGAAGCTGTTACCATGCTGGGGACCTCTGGTTCTCACCCATGCGGATTTTGTGGTTTTCAGATGCAGGACGTGAGGTTTCCCGCTGAGGCATGCTAGAGACTTCTAGATTTGCGAAGATCCTTTGTTCTTGGGACTATGTTTTAGTTTATATATTTTGCTTAGATACTTTTATCTCCATTAAATAATACAAATTGTGATGACTCCTCTTATGGGAGATTTTGGAGAATAGGTTTTCTGTATTTGTGTTCCTTTGGGTTTCCTTTGGGGTTTTCCTTATTTTATCATATGTATATATTGCTATGCTCGAACCGGTTATCTCCGCAGCCGGATTTTGAGTCTTGATATTCCTGTTTTTGACACTCCTTTGTATATATATAATCTCACGTTGGTTTATCCTTGTTCGTTACGTTATCGATCAGAGTGTTGCGCTTTCGAGTTGCGATTTTTTTTTACCCCTTTTTTCTACAAAGGCTCCTAGTTATAATCAATCATTCATACTACTATACGTACTAAATTTTTATTTTAGAGGTCGTAATACCTTGCCATCTCTGAATTATGACTTAAGCATAAGACTCTGTATGGTAGGGTGTTACATAGGGAGGTGATATATTGTTGAGATAAATGGAAGTGTGTGGATATGTGTGGAATGACTTGAGTGCCGTTTTAGGTAGTGAACTCTTGGTTTAGGGTTGAGAGATTTAGTGAAATTGAGTTTTTAGTGGTTTTTGTAAAAATGGATTTTAGGCCAACTTTGGCAGATCATATCTTGAGCTACAGTTTTTGAAAGATAATTCAAAGAGCTTTAAAAAGGTATAGATTTTGTGAAAATTAGAATTTTGTAGAAAAATATATGATCATTGGTAGTGTCAAAAATCTGATTTCTCCGATGTTGCAGAAATTGTAAATTCTGGTTTGTGTGCGCACGCACACTGGTATGCGCGTACTTTGAACAGGGGCCATGTTTTGACTTGTGTGTACGCACACCTTTGTGTGCACGCACACACAGCGATATGCCTACTGTTGAAAGCGTTCGCACACTTTGGTGCGCACACACACTCTGTCAATTTGAAAGCTGTACGTATGCACAATATAATGCATACGTACAAGCTGGGAACACTCTTCTGGGCGTGCGTACGCACAACACTATGCGTACGCACACTACCCTGTTTTCAAATAAAACCTTGTTTTTAACCATTTTTACCTTCCCAGTAAGCTTGCAAAATTCCATAATACTTGCTTAAAGCCTTTTTTCCATTTTAGGGTCTTGAATCAAGGGAGAAAATAATAAAAGAATAAAAAGGGTATTGTTAGTTATGAGTTAGAGCCGGTGACATAGGATTTTGGAAGGTCCGTGTAAATCCTAGCTTGAATAGGTGAAGGCTGAGTTGTAAAGTATAGGGTTGAAGAGATTTTTGAGAAATGAGAGTGCTTATGAAGAATTTGAGAAGTTGAAAACAAATGATGGTTGTGATGAGTTGAGAACTTAAAAGGGAATGATGAATTTATTGGATTATATTGGAGTGTGTGGAGCCTATATCTCCGGCGTGACAGTTTTTCTACTGCATGAGTGTGCGGAGCCTATATCTCCAGCGTGGCAATTTTTCTGCTGCAAAAGTGTGCCCAACACTATATCTTTGGAATGATTTATGATGAGACAGATGTTGTTTCCTTTCTTGCTGCATAAGTGTGCAGAGCCTATATCTTTGGCGTAGCAGACTCCCTGCTGCATGAGTGTACGGAGCCTATATCTCTGGCGTGGCAGATTTTTCTGCTCCATTAGTGTGCAGAGCCTATATCTCTGGGCGTGACAGGAAGGCTACATCCGAGAGGATGTGTCGGGTTGGCATTTATGGACCGACAGGTGATATCACAAGCCAATAGGAAAGGCATTCATCATATGCATCTTCTACCTGTTTGTGTACTTTGCTTAAATTTTGTTATGCCTAAATGAATCACAAGTTTACTTGCTAATTGTTCTATTTGTTGTACATGTACTTTACTTTAGTTTTCCTTGTCTGCATTACTTGTGTTTTCTTCTGGGATTGAGGAGGCTCGGTAGGCGGCGGCAATGGGATTGCATGAAGGTTAGGCTGCCGAAGACTGTGGGACAGCGGTGCTATGTTAGTTAGAAATCCCTTAAGATAGAATACCATGTTTATGGAAGTTATTTATTTATTCTAAGCTTCAATATCTGTATCGGTGTGAAGTTCTAGGATTGCCTGTGGCATCTCGGAACCTTACATCTTATATATCGGGCATTGTTACCATACATAGAATCTCCAGTTCCCATACCATATGTTATTATTTTTCAGATGCAGGTCATAACCCATCTCGGTGAGTTGCGAGATGGTGATGGAGCGGAGGATCTTATGATCTATTATAGTATTTTGATTATTTTGTTGTAGTACTTTCTCTCACCTTTTTATTTTAGACTTTATGGCCTTAGAGACTCGATTTGAGAGGTAAGTTGTATAAGCTGTGAACGTTTCGCATTTCGTAATTCAGCTTTACATGACTTTGAGCTTTATCCTTTCATCGGGCATATAGTTATATATATATTTGGACATATTATATATATTATAAGCTTTAGAACTATCGTGGCACTTTATTATTCTTTTCTTTACGGCTAGAGGTAAGGTTTAGGGTAACGAGGTGTTACAGAACCCAATGGCCAGGAATTTATATGTAGATGGATCATCTAACAAAGCTGGAAGTAGGGCAAGAATCATTCTGGAGAACGAAGAAGAAACTCAAATAGAGCTTTGATTAAAATTCGAGTTTCCAACCTCCAATAATTAAGCAGACTTTGAGGCCATGCTTGCTGGCTTGGGGCTCGCCAAAGAAGTTGGGGCACCAAAATTAATTGTGTTTAATGACTTTCAAGTAATAACTTCTCAAGTAAATGGGGTTTATGAAGCTAAAGATCCTAGTATGAAGAAGTACTTAGATGAAACACGGGAACAATTAGCTCAATTCCAAGAAGCAAAGGTCTGACATATAACTCGGGAATCTAACACCCGAGCTGATGCCCTCTTCAAAACTGGCCAGCACCAAAGCCAGGGGACAACAACAGGAGCTTAATCTAGGAAACTCACCATGCACCATCAGTAACTAAGGAAGTCAACAAGTTGGGCACATTGACCATCTCCAATCTAAACTTAGGTTGGATGACCCTTATTATCTAATATATCAAATTCGATATTGTCCCTAAGTAAGAAAAAGAAGCAAAGAGGCTCATAAGAAAAGCACAGAACTACACCTTAGTTCACTACGTCCTCTATAAAAGGGGAGTATCTTTGCCCTTACTAAAGTGTGTCCCGACCTAGAAGACTGGTGAGGTCCTAGAGAAAGTCCACAGCAACATTTGTGAAAATCACCTAGGAGCATGGTCACTAGCTAAAAAAGTTATCCGAACTGGTTTCTTTTGGCCAACCTTACAAAAAGAGGAAGCTGACTTCATCAAAAAATGTCTGCCTTGCCAAAAACATGCTAACTTTCACATGGCACCTCCAGAAGAACTCATCAATGTCACTTCACCTTGGTCATTTGCAAAATGGGGTCTGGATCTTCTCGAACTGTTCCCTTTAGCACCCAGGCAGGTAAAATACCAATAGTTAGAATCGACTACTTCACTAAGTGGATTGAGGCAGAGCCTCTAGCTACTATCATGGCCTAAAGAAGTCAGAAATTTCTCCATAAGAACATTGTTACCTAGTTTGGAGTTCCACACTCCATCACTACGGATAATGGAACTCAATTTACTAACTCAGCATTCAGAACTTTGGTGGCAAACCTCAAAATCAAGCACCAATTTTCATTGGTAGAGCATCCCCAAGCCAATAAAAAAGCAGAAGCTGCTAATAAAGTCATATTGGCCAGACTCAAGCGCCGACTACTAGACGCAAAGGGTGCATGGGCCAAGGAGCTTTCTGAAGTCTTGTGGGTATATCAGACAACCCTCCACTCAACAACTAGGGAATATTCCTTCCAACATGCCTATGACATAGAAGCCATGATTCCTCTAGAGGTCAACAAAGAATCTCCAAGGGTTAGATTCTATGACGTTGTAGGTGGTGTAGGATTTAGAATTCCCACAACTTAACTGAAAAGTACACCGAGACATCCAAGTAATACCGCAGGTGAGTGAGGGTTGATCCCATGAGGATTGTTGGACTGAGCAACAATGCTTATCCAACTATCTTAGTTAGGCAGATAGAAAAGGTTGTTTTGATGGTTAAAACGCATAAAGCAATAAATAAGAAGGTAAAGAAAGCAATTAAAGGTTTGGTGTGAAAACAGTGAGAGAAAACAATTAAGGCTTCGAAGATATTTACTTTTCTGAATTAAAAGTTTTTACAACCTATTTTAACAATGCATGATTCATTCTATGGCAAACTATAAATTTCTAAACCCTAATTTCTTAGTGATTTAGCCTCCTCTAACCTTCATTAACCGCTACTATTGTGGTCACTTAATTCCGATTAGAAGGTTAAGTTCAAAAACTAGTTTATGGGCACAAAAACCTTAATTACCCAAAGCTAATAGGAGTATATGTCACATATCCTAATTATTTCATGTAATTAGCAATTTAGGAGAAATTTATTTTTAAGTTGTTGTTCAAGTGAGATAACTCTCTCGAGAATCACAAGAACTCATGCAGAGTAAGGGTCATACTCTCATTCCACCCAGATTCATAAGATTAAGAACGAAAACAATTCTTAAAACTGAATCAAGACATTAATTAAAATAGAAAAGCAATAGGCTTAATCCATAGAAATAAACAGAGCTCCTAACCTTAACTAAAGAAGTTTAGTTGCTCATAACTTACAGAGAAAATGAGGGTTCCTCCAAAAGCGTGCAAAACATCCAAAAGTACGAATCTCTTAAAAGGAGGATCTTTTCCATTTTATATCCAACCTAATTTGATTCAGAAAATAAAATAAAATAATAAATCCTAAGGCTATAAGATATTGTTCGTAAATATAAATTACAAAAAGAAAATAAAATAAAACTAATAAATGCTAAATCCACTTGAGATGCCAAAGAGAGTGAATTCGGGCAAAGCTTGCTGGCGCTAAATGCTAGATGGGCGTTTAGCGCCTTAAAGGGGGCAGTTCATTTCTGGTCTTGAGTCCCTTGCTGGCGCTAAATGCCCAACTGGCCTTTAGCACTTAGGGAGGTCCAGCTAGCTTTTTTTTTTGCTCCAAACTCTGCCAAATTGCTCTGAATTTTACATGAAATCATAAAAATACTAAAACAACTCAAAGTAGCATCCAAAGAGGAGTTTTGTACTGAAATAAAGTAAAACTAAATAAAATCTAACTAAAAACGACTGAAAAATGATAAGAAAAAGGGTACACGATGCTCACGCATTAGTAGAAAACATCTGAGCTCAAAGGGAAGCACATGATCTCCTCCCAGAAGTCCGAGAATAAGCTTGGATTAAGGAGCAAGCATTGAAGCAGAAAATGACCTTAAGGTACAACAAGAAAGTCATCGGAAGAAATTTTATCACAATGAGCTCATACTAATCCGAAATGACATTGGATTGCAAATGTCAGGTGAAGGGAAGCTGGCTGCAAACTGGAAAAGGCCTTACAAGATCATTAAAGTCTTGAGAAATGGCTACTTTAAAGTGTCCGACTTGCAAGGAAATGAACTCCCAAGGTTGTGGTACACATGCAACTTGAAGAAGTACTACATCTAGAAAGCATACCTTGCTCTGCGGTATAATCTTTTTCCTGACTTTATGGTTTTTTTCCGAGAAAGGTTTTTTTGGTGGGGATTTTAATGAAGCACCATAGCAAGGGCTAAGAGCTAGATATCCAGAACTCTTAGTAGCAAAAGCACTTGTAAATTATTTCACCCTCATTTCCCGATAAGTCATTTCTTACACCATTATCTATTCTACGACACGCACTAACTTAAGCTTAAAAAAATGTGAAAATCATGTCCTGCCCTAGATGGTTAGCAAAGATAAAGAGATGAGGTCCAAGTTAGTAAAAAGAAGTTATACACATAGATCGTGGCCATAACTCGAAAAACCACTTATCGAAAGTTGGTAAAAGATGTGGCCCTAAAAACGAATCGCGAAAATAACTTAATAAATGACCGACCTCCATAGGTCGGCAATGGATTTTAAATGGAAAAAGAATTATTAGAAGAGAAGCTTATAAAGTTTCTTAACCTTATAAAATTCACACGAATAAAAGGAAAGGTCAAAACTTAGAAAAATATTTACGACAAATCATTTTTCAAACACAAGTCAAAACTATGAAAACACCTATAAAGCAATAATATGTCTAGCAAAAGCTACTATTTCAAAAAGGCCTCAAAAGGGCGAAGAATGTTGAAGTATTCTAAAGCTAAGCTATTACAAAAACATAAATTGTTCATAAAGTCCCACAAGCTGATCCGTTAAATATTACAAATAAAAATTGAGAAGCAGAAGTTTGTCCACCAGAAGCCATATTGGAGGTCACATTGGGTTGAGCTGAAGAGGTCGGGAGAGTTTTAACAGGCCAGGTCGGAGAAGAAAGGGGCTCATCGTCCAACTGAGTTGGAAAGCATTGAGAAGCTCCCTCAACCCGGGTGCATAGTTGTTAGAATCGAACCGGTGATCAAATTGGTTAGACTACTGTTTACTGGTTTATTGGTTCAACCGATGAGTCACTGGTTGAACCGATAGAACCAGTCTTATGTAAATAAAAATATAAAAATAGTCAAAAACCTAAATTTAAAATTTAAAATACATACCTTCACTAATATTTTAAAAACATTCAAGTTTCAACAAATTATAATCAACAAGTTATAATCCGATTATTATTAAATATGTATATAAAATTCTAGTATTTTTTCATAATAATTTTTTTAATTTTATTTTTATATTAAATTATTTTTATATTTATTATATTATTATATACTATATATCTTTATTGAAAAATAGTAATAATAAATAACATATAATCATATCATAAAAAAGTAATTATTTTGTAATTAATAAAAATATTTGATATCTTTTATTTATACATGGTTAATAACATTTGTATTAATAATTATGAATAATAAAAAAATACAATTAATTTAAATATAAGTGAGTATAAAATTAAAATAATATCTCAAAAACGATTGTGCAGTTTTACTATATAATTAATAATTAGCATATAAAATATCAAGGAATAATATAGTTTAATGGCAAGAGAAGTATACAATAACAAGGAGGATCTAGGTTCAAACCACAACTACATTAATTTTGGAATTTGTATTATAGTTGGACCGATTTTCCACCAGTTCCTATCGGTTTTGACTTATTTTCACTGGCTTTGACTGGTTCACACCGGTTTTTGTCCTTACACAGTTTAGAGATTGAACCAGACCGGTTGGGAGCCCGATTCACCAGTTTTGTTTATCAAACCATTCGGTCTAGTTCGGTATTTATAACTATGCCCAGGTGTCCGAAGTCTTCAAAACTTCCATGGGAATATCTTCTGGGGCCTTCAAATTTTCAACCAATTCATCCATCCTCTAGGAGATAGTCTCCTCCAGCTTTGCATATTTCTCCCTTGACTTCACGACTTCATCCACCAAGTCCAGCTTCTCCCCAAAAATCCGAGTATAACTCTTAGTTTTTTTTAATCCCTTCACCATAGCGTACACCGCTTCGGATTGCTTTACCCTCTTTCGAGCTTTAGAAAGGTCAGACCTAAGAACCTCTTTCTCTTTCTCCAACTCTGCCTTAGTCTCCTTGAAAGATGCCACCTTAGCTTTCAAATCGGACAAAGATCACTGAGTGGCATCAAGGAGAGTCTCCTTGAGCTGCCTCAGTAAAGTGGAGCAAACCCCTGTCATCCTTATCCCACCCTGAGCCAAGACTTGAAGGTGGTCTTTTGTAGAAACATCATCCATGTTTATAAAACTATTGGGAAGGCTATGTTTCTCACAAAACAACACAACATCAAAGCCTTGCTTATATACACTTCCTGATTCGGAAGTTTTGCATTTTGTAGACTTTAGTTCGGGAAAAGGAGGTGCAAGGGTAATCGTTTGAATACCAGAGTTAGTAGGAGGAGTAAGAGGATGAGGAGTCGGATCGAAAATAACCTTAACAGACTTAGAAGCGCCAGAGTCCAAATTTGAAGGAGAAGAGAGATCACCCGTTTCGTTGACCTCCTTCAGCTGTATGATTCAGGCAACAACATTCTTCTTACCTGTACAAAGAGTCTTCAGGGCAATCATATTTTTTGCAAAACCAACAGGTCGGATCGCATAAGCTCACAGCTTACCAATAACAAAAATATCTACAAAATGTAAAGAAATACTACCTAGCTCGAAACGGACATAGCTTGGCTTTCCTATTAAAATTTTCTTGGTGTCAAGATTGGGGTTTGGCCCCAACACTCCTAGAATAAGGCAACTACACACTCTTCTACCTCATCCAATTCATCAAGATTATACTTAATAATTGTGGGTTCTCCTCCCAATACAAGCTAAAAAGGGCTTCATTCCTCTCATTAAAAAAGAAAGGTTGGACACTCTCAACAAATCAGATTTTGAAGAAATAGTTTTTGAAGTCATGAAAATAATCATCAACAAACGGCAAAGACCTTCCTTTCTTGAATAGGTCGGAAGGAGATCCATGCTTTCTTTTTAGAACTAAAAGGTTTGGTAAGTTGGAAGAGGTAAAAGAAAAATTTTGAAGAAGGGGGGATGTAAAACCCTAAAAATTAATAAAAAATTAATTAATAAATTAATTATTATTCAAAGAAATTAGAAAATCAAATTTGATAAGTTAGAAGAGTAGAAGTATTTAAAATACAAATTTTGACACTAATTTTAAAGATTTTGGCCTAAAACCTGGGCCAACAGACTAAACCGGTCGGACCGAACCTAAACCAGGCCTAAGGCCCACTATATATGAGGCCAAATCATCCTTTTCTTTCCCTCATAAACTGAAAACACGCTAAAGAAAAGGGGAGAAGCATCAAACCCTAACCCATTTCCATTTCAATCTTCTATCAACCATAGCTTTTAATCCAAAACTCCCATTGATGAACTGTCAATGGCCACGCATTTGTCTCTGAATTCCATTCAAAATCATCTGAACAAAGTAGTACAAAATTTGAGATTTCATGCCTAGTTCTCACCCCATTAAATTTTGTAATTTTTGGTATTATATGTTGATGGATTTGGTGCTCTTGATGATTTAGTTGTACTCTAGTGATAAGAAAATGTTGGGTTTCACACAAATCATCCGTGGATAAGGTGAGGAACTTAACCCTTATGGATCTTTGATTTTTATGAGTTTAGAAATTGAAATTGTGGCCATATATGAAATTGCATGGTGTTAGGTTGAATTCATGTGAAATTGAAGTCAAAGTGGTGAATTGGAACTAAGTTGTGGTGGATGTAAGTTGGTTGAGTTGATTCGAAGACTTTGAGGCTTGAAGAGAAGAGAATTAGTGGCTTTTGTAGCTTAGGGAGAAATCGTCCAAGGTATACTTTTAGTTTCTCGTAGTTAATATATAACGTCACATGAAAACTTAGGCTAATTGACCATAGGATAAGCTTGGATTCAAATTGGTTGTTGATATGATTAGTGAATAAATGTGTATATGTGTGCAATTGATTTGAGATTTGATATGTGTATATGAATTTTGGTGGAATTATGAGATATAGTGATTATTAATGTTGGTGATGATTGATGGTAATTATGAGTTGTGATGATGATATATTGATGAATTTATATGTTGATAGGACTGTGGCATGAAAAGGAGATATGCGAGCAGGATTGTTGCTGCTGTTGGTTGAGGAATTGTTGAGTATATATATATGGAATTTTTGAATAGTCGAATGGAGTTTTAGGGCTGTTTTGGGATTGTAAACCATTGATTTTTGATTGAGAATTTTGGAAAATTATAGATTTGGTAAACTTTGGTAAAGCTGATTTTTGACCAACTTTGGTGGGCCATAACTTGACTTTTAGACCTCTAAATTTTTTAAATCTTGTTTTGAATGAAAATCGGGTTCGTGAAGTTTATAATTTTTGAAGAACGGATTAAAAATGATTTCTAACGAAAAATTTACATGCATTCGAAGTTGGGTGTATAAAATTGATTTCTGTAGACTTAGCAGGTTTTTTGGAAAACTTGAGGCATGCATACGTGGACACGTGCATGCGTATGTGAGAATCTTTTCTATTTCATACACTCGTGTACGCATGAGGTGGATGCTTGCACGAGTTTGTCAAATTTTACAATCATGCGTACGCATGAGGCATGCATACGCACGAAAGGCCAAGTTTTGAAAGTGTGCATACGGGGAAGTATTCATGCATACGCGAGCAAACCCTCTGTTTGGAGAACCCTAGTATGTAGGAGGTGATCGCGTACGTTATTTTAGAAAAGTGGCATTTTTGAGTTTTAAGCGTACTCTCTAACTTTCCAAACCACTTTAACACTTGTTTAAAGCGAGTTTCTGAGCTTTAAAACAAGGGTGAATATGTCAAATGAGTTAAAGGGATATTGAGAAGGATTTGTAAAGTGATAACTATGTAATGAGGTGATGGTAATGCTGAATAAAAAGTGAATGATAAAGATGATAATAATGACAACGAATTGTGAGTATATGAGATATGAAAAATGAAGATGATTTATTTTGATGAGAATGATGAGGTATGATTTGTGACTATGAATGGAATGCTTATTGATTGTCTGGCAAGAATGGTGGTATAGTCCCGCTTGCTCAGTGCATGGTGGATGTAGGGAAGGTCAAAAGACACACTATTGTTTTCAACCACATTTTTCTCTAGCTGCAAGGTGGAAAGGCACACTCCTTCGTGATACCTCCAGGAGAAGGTGGAAAGGCGCTCTCCTTCATTTATTATTTTTCTGGGGATGCACAACCTAGAGACAATGTTCGGGTTAGCTACCAGATGTGTCGGGTTCTGGCAGTTTAACCGACACGTGAGCTCACGGCCAGTAGGAAAGGCATTCATCATATGCATTTGTCTATTTTGTATGAGTTTGCATTTGTTTTGACTTGCCTAATTTCTTATCTGTGGTTAACTGCTATCTGATCTGTTTGTTGTAACTGCTATCTATACATGTGCTTTCCTTGTCTATTTTGTATTTGTTTGTATTTCTAAGAGACCCCTCATGTGGTGGAGGTGTGATGAAGGTTGTTCTATATGGTGATTAGGAGGTTTGAAGGAGACAGAAAGTGGAGAGTTAGATTAGAATTAGAATCTCTTGATAGATTACTGAAACTTATGGTTTAGTATAATCTTTATGTTTGATTTTGAGTGTCGGAGTTTCAGGAATGCTTCTGGCTTGTTCGGGACCTTATATATTATCTATGTGGACACCTTAACCATACTAAGAATCCCTGGTCCTCATTCTATATATATTCTTCTGTTTATGAGATGCAGGTCGGGAGGTACCTCATTAAGTATTCTGAAGACTCTTTGGAAGTGAAGAACTCTTTTGGGACTTAGCATTTGTATTTTGTTTATGTATATATATGTAAATAGATTCTTCACATTGTACGTATATATTATGTTTTGTCCCTCTTAGAGGCTGACTTGGAGAAACAGGGGTTTATTTTAGGGTTTGAGTTAGACTTTTGGGTTATACACACACACACACACACACACACACACACACACACACTATATTTTATTATTATTTAATTTTTAATAATATTTAATTATATATTTTCAAAATTACAAGTTGACCCAAAAAATTTTATAAAAATTATATTTTAACTTCTTAACTTTTGATATTTATACTTTAACCTCCTAAATTTTTAGTATTTATATTTTCTCCCTCAAAATATAAAAATATTTACACTTTCACTCCAAAATGGATCAAAGGGTTCTTCTTGAGTGTTCTTAGTGAAACTCAAAGTGTTCTTCGTAAATTCTTTAGATTCTTTCTTTAATTCTGACCCGTTTTTCAATCTTTTCGGTAATCGATTTTTTCTAAAATTCAAATTAAAATTGCATCCACCAAAGCACCATGATTTCCACTTGATTTAATTACAAATTCATCTCCAATTTAAGGGTTAGGATTTGGTTTTCTAGATGCGCCCTTGAACAACATTTCAAGCTTGAATATCATCAAATTTCATCAAATTTTTACCAAAATTTCACCAAGAATCATTTATATATACAATCAATTTCAAGCATAACCAAACCATATAACAATCATACAAGTCAAAAACAATTAATCAAGATTAATTTCACGAAATCCTACCTTGATTTGCTGGTCCTAATTCGGCTATCCTTCAAAGTGTTCCTAGAGCACTTTTTCCTCCTCAATCACATCAAGAATAACTTTAAATCCATGAAACCCTAACTGATCGAACCTTCAATTACATGTTAGGATGAGATTCCTCACCTTAATCTTGCTGGAAAATGAAGTTCCTTAGCCCTCAAGTCAAGCTAAGCATGATATCTATGGAAGAACATCAAGAAAACACATGTTTATGCATGGTTTCTTAAAACTAAAGCAAAGAGGAAGGGAGAACAACCATCTCACCTGAATTCCAACCTTGATAAATATATTTCTTAAGTTGTGAGACATGAAAAATATCGTGAAGGTTTGACAGATAAGGAGAAAGGGCCACTTGGTATGCTACTGGGCCGATTCTTTTGAGTATTTGGAAAGGTCCTGTGTATTGAAGATTAAGCTTTTCAGTCCTAAGGGCTCTACCTATTCCGATAGTCGGGGTTAATTTTAGGAAAACATGATCGCCTTTACCTGCGAAGCTAAGGCCAGCCAGAGTA